>NC_045731.1:20232340-20261328 GCF_009834535.1 Camelus ferus
TTAAAGAAATGGAAAATATCCTATGCTCTTGGATTGGAAAAATTATATTGTTAATATGGCCATACTATCCAAAGCAACCTACAGATTTAATGCTGGCCCTATCAAATTACCCAGGACATTTTCCACAGAACTAGAACAAATAATCCTAAATTTTATATGGACTCCCAAATGACCCAATGGCCAAAGCAACATGGAACAAAAAGAATGAAGCTGAAGGAATAATCCTCCCAGACTTCAGACAATACTACAGAGCTACAGTAACCAAAACAGTGTGGTACTGGCATAAAAACACACATAGGGGTCAATGGAATAGAATTAGAGAGCCCACAACCTACGGGGTCAATTAATCTTCAACAAAGGAGGCAAGAATATACAATGGAGAAAAGACAGTCTCTTCAGCAAGTGGTGTTAGGAAAACTGGACAGCAGCATGGAAATCAATGATGTTATTTAGGACACTTCCTCACACCATACACAAAAATAAATTCAAAATGGCTTAAAGACTTAAATATAAAAGAGGACACCATAAAAATCCAGAAGAGAACACAGGTAAAACATTCTCTGACATAAATTGTAGCAATGTTTTCCTAGATCTGTCTCCGAAAGCAATAGAAATAAAAGCAAAAATAAACAAATGGAACCTAATCAAACTTACAAGATTTTGTACAACAAAGGAAACTAACAAAAATAAAAAGACAGCCTACGGGATGGGAGAAAATATTTGCAAATGATGCAAATGATAAGGGCTGAATTTCAAGAACATACTAACAGCTCAAACGGTTACCAGAGGGGCAAGGGGGTGGGGAGGGTAAGTTGGGAGTCTAAGTACTAACTACTAATACTAATACTACTAGCACAGATACTAAAATAGATGAACAACAAGGTCCTACTGTACAGCTCAGGGAACTACATTCAGTATCTTGTAGTAACCTGCAAAGGAAAAGAATGTACATGGGTGACTGAAACAATACGCTGCACACCAGAAACTGACACAGCATTGTAGAGACTATACTTAAATTAAAACAAAAGAAAGATCAGTGGGTTCCCACATGATCAAGAGGAAAAATGTCTAAAACACATCAAATCCATAATAGCCAATAAATTCATCATAATGATAATAGACAAAACAAAGGTTCTTGGTCACCTTTACAAGTACCAGGCACCAATTCATCATTCTGAAAATTGGTAACGCACGCAAGCAAGCAAGCAAACAAAAACAGCCACTATTTTGCCTTTCCTATATGAACTATATTATAGGACCAGAATTCATAAGAAAGTTTTTTTTTTAAAGGACACAACTCCAGCTAATAAATTTGGGGGGGATGACAAAGTTTGTGACGGATCTAGAAGGTGATATGAACAACATTAACAGAGAATAGATGGTGAAAACCAGCAACGCTGTGTGCTGGCACCTACAATACATTCCTGCTCAGGGCAGCCTGAGCCCAACCACTTTGCAGCCCTCGCTCTGAATGTACAGGAGACACAGAGGAGAGGGAGGAAGGCTGTGGGTCAATGTAGTTTTAGCACAAATGAATGGCATGAAAAGGAAAAAAGGAGGGAGGAACTATTCTAGGTTAAAAAACACTTCAGGGACCTATCACCCAAATGTACGGTATATGATCTTGTTAGTATCAAAATTCAAAGGAATTACTATAGAAAGCCGTTTTTGAGAAAACCGGGAAAATCTGAGCAAGCATTAGCTATGAGATGACAGTGAGGAATCACTGTTCACTTTGTCAGGCAATGTTAGGAAACTGTAAGGTCATTATATTAAAAATAAAAGCCTTATCTATATGGGATACATATTGACATATCAACAGGTAGAATGAGATGACTTCTGGGACGTTCTCTGAAGTGTACTGACTAGAACAAAAGAATTAAAGGAGGAAAATGAAGGATTTAAGGTTGAAAAAACATAACTAAATTTTTGAAATTAGATGGCAATGAGAATGATATTTTTTACAAAAGATGGAGGAGTGTATAACTCAGTGGCAGAGTGTGTGTTTAGCATGCACAAGGTCCTGGGTTCAATCCCAGTGTCTCCATTAAATAAAATAAATAAATAAACCTAACTACGTTGGTCTCCCCTCAAAAGCAAAAACAGGCTGTGAAAGTATCCAAAAGGGGGATGACCAAGAAGCACAGGACCCTGTGCCACGTCACTATGGACAAGCCCCCTTTTGTTCTGTGGTGCTGGCCCCCCACTCTGCTGCTCCTCTGTCCTCTCTCCAGACACAGAGGCCTCCCTGCTGGCTGCTATGCCCTCCTCTGCCAGGTCTCTGATTTTCTGAGATGCTTACACATTTGTTGAATGAAAACCTCAGCCAGGCTCCAGCCTGAGACAATTACTCACCTGATTATTCTTTCTCACATACACAGCATAATCATCATTACTCAGGAAATCAGCCCATTTTTCGTTAAGTCTGGGTCTCGGTTATGACAGCACCGGTAGACTACAAAAGAGAAACACATTTCTAAAAATGGTGAACCAGATAAACCTACTTAAAGAAGTATGTGAAATCTCTAACATTAAAAAAGAAAGTGTGAAATATTATGCTGTGTTTTCACTGTAAAATCCTTCATTTTTACAAGATTAATGGCAACATGACCTGCATGTCAGCATTGTCCAACAGAGACCCAACCATGGCCTACATGCCCAGGAGCAGGCACACACGGCACCCCATGGTGAGGACCACACGCCCAGCTGCGCATGGGCCTCTGATGGCCGCATTTCCCGGGAGGCCTACGAACATATAGATGGGCACTTTAAGCTGGAACACCCCCGTGGAAAACGCAGTACCTGGCAAGCCAGCAGCATTCCCAGGGGTGCCCGTGGGTGAGTTGAGTACAAACTTGATGTTCCTTCTAGGGAACCCTGTTTCCATGAGCTGGATCACAACAGGCAGAGCAGGACCTGGCGACAGCTGGTCCTTCTTCACTCTGATGGGGTGGACGTGCAGCACGGGGACAGGCGTCATAGAGCTGCAGGCTTCACACACGGGGCTAGCCAGATGCATGGACTCCACAGCCAAACGCTGACACACAGCCAGCGCGGCGGCCTGGGCAAACGGGAGCGGAGCCGAGGGCCATCAGTTGGGGGGGAGCAGGGAGCCTAGGAAAATGGAAATTACGGACGACCACTCCCAACTGCAGTGCAGAAGTGTATTTCTATACTCAGTCCTACTGGGTATTTTTAGATGAATGGGTAGAGGAAAACTGTGATGGTTAAAAAGCTTCTTTGGCAGACAAAGAACCTACCTAGTAATTTAGCCAAATATCGATGTCCGTTAAGGAAATTTCACAGCCCTGAAATCTGAGCTCTGAGTGGCAACAAGCTGAGGGAGTGAACGCAGAGTGAGGGGCTCGAGGAGGCAGGAGAAGGGGACCCCTCCCTTCCCCATGACCAAGCTGTGCCCACAGTCTCCTGCTCTCTTCCATCTGTAGGACAGGTCACAGACAGCACAGAGCCACCACATGTGCCACCAAATCAACCCCCACCTACTGAGGAGTAACACAACCTCTCTGGGGATTAAACATGGTATAAAAAAATAAGGGGACTAAAGAATGTTGGGAAGCAAATTGCAATGATTTGATGAGTGCACGCATCACCAGGGCCTGCAGCTGGTGACTGCCTGCCTCTGGGCGCCTCACCCCTCCCTGAACCACCTGAAACTCCCTGCTCATCCATTCTACTTCTCATAGTGCTTAGGCTCGCTGTTTGTTTTAAACTGACCACGTGAGGAAGGAATTAGGGAGAAACAGAAGACATCATTGAGCCTTCCAGTGCTTAGGAAGGGTCAGAATCCTAGGGTTTTGCTGTGAAGTCTGAATAACTCAGAAGTGACAGGCTCCATCCTAAAAGCTTGTAATTCAGAACCAGTTCAAGCTAGGAGTTCCAGTTCTGGCAGTAAGAAGAAGACTAGACTAAGCCTCTGCTGATAACATTTGTGAATTCTGGACAGAGTATTTTTAAAAAACATTTGAAGGCAGGCCCTGGAGAAAACAGGGACAGGTGTGACCCTGACAACAGGGAGGTCCTGGGCAAGTCGTGACAGGGGCGGCGCTCCTGGACTGCAGTCAGGGGCCTGCCGGAGCAAGCAGGTTGCAGAAGGACCACGAAGTGCACGGGCAGACTACCCGCGACTCCTTGGCTGACCACAAAGCTGAGCCCAGCACAAAGGAACTGCGGGCAGGCCCAGGGCTAGGGAGACGGCACGAGGTCCCAGTCCAACCACGTTTGAGCGCAGAGGTCATGATGTAGAGGTTTCCACTGAAACCTAAGAAGACATTATAAATCCTGTAGAATTAGAGACCAGGAACCAGGACTGAGGGCAAAACAAAAATAAACTATCACCAAAAAGTCTAGAATCAAGCCTCGAAGGACTGAGGAAAACTGCCAGGCACTGAACTGTCTGCAAAAATAAAGCTCCGTGTTCTCCAGAGGACGTGACAGAGCCCAGAGGCCACACAGCGTAATACCCAAGCCACCCAGCACACAGCAACGTTGTTTAGACGTGTGTAGAAGTAGAACCAGTAACTGACTATGACCAGCAGAACAAACCGATCAGTAGCAGACCAATGAGTGGCCCAAGTGTCAGAATTAGCAAATAAGAAATTTAATATAGCAATCAGACGTATGTTTAAAGATGTACAGGTATCAAGGATGATATGTGTTTTAAGTGACACAAAGGGTGAAGAGATGAGGACCGTCAGGAGACCTGTAAAACTGTAACACAGGAACCAAACGGAAACATGAGATCTGAAAGTATAAAGGATTCCTTGGACGGGTTACAGCAGATAAGACCCGATGAAGCCGCACACCTGACCTTTAAAACAGCTCTTTACAGAGAACCAAGCTGATTAACCAAGACACTCAAAACAGAAACTCACTAGCAATCCCCAGATGACAGCAGCAGTCTCAGAAAAGAACAAGAGAGCAGGACAGGTAAAAACACCCAGCAGGGGCTTGGGTGACTTTAACCGGCCTCTCACCTCAGGTGTTCAGACCTAACGAGCAGCTGGCACTTGGTGGGGGTCACAGAAGGCCCTGCACCCTCCTCCCCAGCTGCCCCCGTGCCCAGAATTTCCCGCCTTCTCCCTCTGCACCCGCCACTTCCTCACTCTGGATCCTGGCTCCACGCAGGGTCTTGGTCTCTGCGGATCTCTACTAAGGTGTTTTCTGCCTGCCAAATTGAGCCCTCAAGGTTTAATTTTTGTCTTTGATGTTTTGTCCAGAATTTCTGATGTACTGCACAGCAAGAAGGATTTAAAAATAAAAAAAAATCTAGTTCTCCATGTGGTGGGCCATGGAAGTTCCCATTATGACTAGACCTGGTCTGATGTCCTCTCTTCAGTGAGAAGATGCCCACAGTCCACCCCCGAGTATGCGGTGCAGCACGTGCTTGGAACCTGAGCGCCTGGCTTCAACAGAGCAGGCTTAGGAAAGTCTCTGGCGTAAGTGAAACAATCCAGCAAGAGCCATCTTCCTAGGCTTCACGGGGCTCTTTCAATGACACTGTTTCCTGGGAAAAGATTCCTCCAAGAACACTTGAGCAATGAACCCATGCTGAATCCAGCTGACCTTTCCAAATAATTCACAGAAATTCAAAATAAGATTAAAATTTAACTCATTCATTCTTTAACCAGTATTATAACATTCTATGACAATCATGCTTAAAACCTACCTAGTCATAAGAATTATTTTGGCATATTTAAAATTCAGACTATATCCTTAAGGAAATCTACCTACACATCTACCAAAAAAAAAAAAAAAAAGTTGACAATCTCGTGTGCTGGATAAAAACTGCCAAGGCTACTACTGACTGTACCTCAAGCTCCTGTTTGTCAAATATGGCCTCACCAGAGACAGCTGGGTGGCCGAGGCCAGTGACTGCTGTAAGAGGATCATTGGGGGCTGCAGGCCTTCAGGAGACATGTCCCCAAGGTCAGGGGACGCAGCTGCTCCATCATCTGAATTTAAAAACAAAATAAGAATGACACTGCATTTTTAACCACAAACATCTCTTTACTATTTTCTTTTTAACTATTTTTTAATGAACTACAGTCAGTTACAACGTGTCCATTTCTGGTGTACAGCACAATGTCCCAGTCATGTGTATACATACATACATATATTCGTTCTCATATTCTTTTTCATTAAAGGTTATCATAGGATATTGAATATAGCTCCCTGTGCTATACAGAAGAAATCTGTTTTTTTTTTTTTAAAACACAGTGCACTGAGCATGTTAAACCAGATACATGATTTCTACCTCATCAAGCATTAGCCAACCAAAATTTTCAAGGCTTTTCCACTCCCTGCTTTCTGGCCTCTGTCCTTCTTTAGTTCTTCTGTCTGTCTCTTTAGACCCAACCAAAGCGACCTCCCAGACTTCTGCCCTTGGTCCAGTTCGGGTCCCTTCTCTGCCTTGGTGAGCACTCACTGCTTCAGAAATCCCAGCTCTGAACACTCCCAAGTGTGCTGTGGCCCCAGGGCTTGCTCTCTTTCCCTTCGTTCACACCATAAACTGACACCAATTCCAAATGTGTCATGTGGTCAGGGTGATGTCTACTGTCTTCATCTGAGCAGCTCTGGGTGAGGTGTCTGGCACTTCTCAATTGCCCTCAGCCCACTGATACAATTTCAACTTAATCCTTTAGTCCAGGGGTTGTAAATTTTTTTGAAGAGCCAGGGAGTAAACAGTTCAGGCTTACTGACCACAGGGTCTGTCACAGCCACTCAAACTCAGCCGCTGAAGGCTGAAAGTGGCCAGAGATGACATGTAAACAGGAAGGCATGGCTGTGTTTCTATAAAGCTGTGGTGGGCTGTCAAGCCCTGTGCTGGACAGATCCATCTGGAGCTCTCGCTCTGCCCCGAGCATGGGATGGTAACCCCGATTCAGCACTGCTGTAGCTACTCACTAGGGTGACCACAGAACAGCCAGTCCAATTCCCTGGGCACCACTTAACTGACCCCTCCAGCTTTAGCCCCATGATCACTGATAAACCCTGCACTCCTTGCCAAGCTCAGTACCCAATACTCACTGATTACGCCTGTGCTCCTGCCATCTCCTCTCCCAGGACAGGGACTCCTCATCACCCTACAACCAGGGCCTGCCTCACCCCTCAAGTCTGCCCTCCCCAGCCCTCCACCACCAGCGTCCCCGGGACACGTGTGAACTGTGCTCAGACATCTCACAGCACACGAGCGTGTACCTTGGACAGAGCTACCTGCCTTCATTTTCTCTCCCCACCCCGACTCCAAAGAGTAAAAAAACCATAAACGAGGACTGTCTGGTTGCCCATAATATTTAGCACAATGTCTTTCAACAGTAGATAGTCCAAAATTTTTTCACAGCTTTGGGTTTTTTTCTATTTAAAATGATATGAGCTCATTCTAGAAAACTAAAGCCATACAGAAAAGTACAAAGAAAATGAAGTCAACTGAAATTCTCCTGTCACTCTCTTTGGCAAATCTACAAACAGATAAGTACGCAGCAGTGTACTTTTTTTTTTCTCATGTTCACGTTTCCATGGTAAGGGGCACACAAATGCACCACCACCGTGAACAGCACCACGGTGTGCTGCCATTCTGGCACACCGCCTAATAATGGGCACTGAGGTTTCTCCAGTTTTCAGCATAAACTCAAGACCAACAAAAAAAAAAGCCACAATGAGCATCTATAAACACATTTCTTCATGTCTTTCCATGTGATCGATTCCCACAAGATGACTTCCTAATCAATGGACATACAGATATAGATACGTGTGCACATGCATTTTAAAGTCTAGCATGTCCTCAGATGCCCAGTGGACGGCTGTACCAACTTAAACCCCCAGCAGAGTGTCAGAGGAGACTCACTTCATGTGCACCGGGAGCCTTGTTAAAAATGCAGATCCTGACTTCTTAGGTCTGGGCTGCGGCCTGAGGGCCCACACCTCTAACAAGCTCCTATGTGCCACCGTCGCTGCTGGTCCTGGGGCCGCACTTTGACCATCGAGGCAGCAGAGCACTGTTTCCCTCCCTCCCCTCGGGCTTTGTCTTTCTCACTTGCGGTCTGTGTTTCATCAGTTCCTGGCCTGGTGGCACATCTTCCTTGTGCACATAGAAGCCATCTCTAGTTCCCCTTCTATGGGCCACCCGTACGTGTCTCTTGGCTGTTTTCTACTGGAGTTTTGCCTTTCTTACAGGTCTGTAAGGGCTCCTAGAAAGTCACCTGCGTGAGCAGCTGCCGCGTCCTGAACAGCTGGCTGAGACAGGATCCGCCTGAGCTGGTCCCGGTGGGAAAGCAGAGCGCAGCCCGCCTTCAGGACTCACAGCGTCAGCTCTGGCCCCTCAGCAGGCCCAGGTGTCATTGTCCTGGGGGAGAAAAGGCCTCAGCAGGGAGGGCGCAGGCTCTCCCCTCAGCAGAGGTCGGCCTTGGGGAGGGCGCTGCCCCGAGGGACTCATCTGAGCTTGCAAAGCCTGGCAGTGACGAAGGGCTTGCCCTTCCCCAGGCTGTGGGTGAGCATCCTCCTCCGCCCTGAGGTCTCCTCTGCCACGTGCTGCCTTAGGTCAGAGTGAGGATGCGATGGTTTAACACGGTTAGGGCCGTGTTAGCTATTTCTAGTATAATCAATTGTTTCCCAAGTCGCTGAAATCACCCAGACACCTATGTCATAAATAACATACTTTCACCTTTTCTTGCCATGACTCCTGCAACACAATTTTGTCAGATATTCACGACATACAGTTCTCTAATGTAAAGATCAAGGCACTCTGTAGAATTGTTAGAGCAGGCAGATAGCTAGATATGAGCAGAGAAAGGGGGACCCAGGCCAAATGGCAGGAACTGGGCAGAAACAAGGGGTACGGGCCAAATGCAGAAAACCCTACATCATGTAAGCACCAGGGGTCCCTGGGCAGAAAAGAAAGGCAGGAACCTCTGGGCTGAAAAGCATTCTCACATTTTGGAGTGACAAGTGGCCTGGAGGCTGACAAAGAAAGGTGGGAAAAGGCAGGAATCTCCAGTGTCCCAATATAACTTTTCTCATTGTGCCCTCATTTCCAAAAAATTGGCCTTCCAGATTACAAGTCCCCATCAAGCACCAATGTCATGACACTTCCAATCTGGAATAAATATGGACAAAAATCCTTCTTCCCTTCAGAAAGGTAGAGTTGGGATGAAACCAGGAAATACGACCCCAAACCCTTCACTTCCTAATGAATATTCTGCCCGATCATTTGTACTCTATGTAACCAACTTGCCAAAGAAACTCAGCACAGCCGCTCACCTGAGCCCACCTGCTCTCCCCTTGAGAGTGTGCTGTCCATGCCTTAGTAAATCCTCACTTCACTTTCTTAACCACCGTGTCTCATCTGAATTCTTTCTTGGATGGTTCAAGAACCTGCACGCCGGTTACATCTACTGGCAACAGGATCTTATCTAATCAAATGACTGCAGTGATGTCCGTGGGCCAACGGAGGAACAGACCAGGGAAGCCGCCACAAAGACGCAGGCAGGCAACAAGGAGAGCCAGGCCAGTCACAGCAGCAGCATCCAGAGCAGGAGACGCCGGAGGCCACAGCAGGCAGCATGGGGACATGGGGACTGGGGACGTGGGGACATGGGCACGGGAGGAGCCAGAGGTGCCTCCGGGGCACCGAGCTCGAATATCCAGCAGACAGGGTTATTCACCGTGACAGGAAATGCTGGCTAAGGGACAAGGTTAGCTGAACTGTGGACATGCTGTGGTTTACATGCACCTGGCCCTCCAGCCAGAGATGAGAACTGGAGAGCCATCATAAATGCTGTGGCAGGAATTACAGAATTGGGGAGAAATGGGTGAGAAAACTCAAGAGTGGGCAGAATGAGCCACAAGTGACAGACGCAACCACAGGGATGTCTAATGTGCAAAGAATAGTCAGGGAGAAGAATTCTGAAAGGACACATGAGAGGCAACGTTAGGGAACTGGAGAACAGCACCCCAGACCAAAGGCGGAGCTGGAGCAGGGCTGGCCTTGGTCTCGGACAGGCCACCACGGTCCACAGACACAAAGTGAGGCAGGTCCAGGCACACAGGCCCTGCCGGGTCTGGCTGTGATGAGACCCGGAGCAACACTCAAGAAGGGCAACTAGGCTGGGGGGCCTCAGCTGGGGGGTCAATGTGCAGGGAGAGAACACAGACTTCTCTTCAAAAAGCGTGTGCAGAATAAACGCTGGCACCGGGAGGTGGGGAGGCCTGGGGGTTCTCTGGGTGCCACCCCCACCATGGCATCATTCTTGGTGTCACACACACTCATCACCACGCCCGCTGTCACTCAACCAGTGGTCAGTCCATCTGAACCCAAAGACTTCGGCAGTGACAGACCTGCTCTGACAAAACAAGATGTTGTTCAAATAATACTAGTTAAGATGCAGCTCTTTCATCAAGAAGTGCGTGTACTGACCTGCAAAACCCCGCTTAGGTGATTTCTTTATTTTGTGCTTTTCCAATCTGCTGCCAGCGAGGTTCACCAACTGAGCCCAGACGGAGAGCCCGGGCTCCGTGAAGCGCAAGTCGGTGCCGCTGAACGCCGGGCGGGGAGCTGAAGAGGGAGCGCAGGAGCCTTCAATGTGTGTCCAGTGAGCAGAACACATGGACGTTCTGGAAGCTGTCAGAGCCGTGAGTCCTAAATCTGAAACACCACATGTAGATGTAAGTCTTTTTACATCTGAAAATAATGTTAAAGGATGACACTGGAGGCAAGACAAAGACTTACATGCACAGTAAATAGAAACTAAATTAATTTTTTCTTTACCAACGTGTCAGCAATAATTACATCAGGGTGGTGGTTACTAAATTTTTAGGTATTTTCTACAACATGCACATGTTCCTGTAATTATCAAAAACAGTATTTTATTGAAAGATATGGTCAGATCTTAGTTGGGTTACATCAAAGTAATATAAATCACTTTCTCTATGTATCCCTAATTCACAGGTTTAACATGACACCAGCTGCCACACAAACCATGTCACTCAACATGATTATTATGGATTTTGTACATGAAGAAAGCTCATTTAAGGGAATCATTTTCAGGGTTTTTTTTGAAAGTTGAGCTGTTCGATAAGAAATAAATGTCATTAATTCACAGTTTAAAAATAATGAAAACTAACATACTTCCACAGTACCTTCTAAGTAGCTAATGCCCTTTCATGTCTTTTTGAGGCTAAAATAAGACAAATGAGCTACTAATCTATGTAATCCTGTGAGATAGGTCCCATTCACCACTGGGGTGCGAGATGAAAAAGAAAGGCAGACATGCTTTCTGAATTTGGATGGCGTCCTAGAAGGCAGACATAAACGGCCAGAATCAAGTTCTTCCCACTTCACCCAGGAACTGAACACAGGTTCACTACTGGCTTCAGTTGGTTCAGGGGGCACACATGACAGGCGCACATGTCACAGAGCTGCATGGTGATCCTGCCCTTCGGGGTGATGGGAGTCACAGTGCCTTCTCCAAACTCCTTGTGCGTGACTTGTCCTTCCAGTTGCAACTGACTGTCGATGCCTCCTCCCACAGCCAGGACCGCCATGAGGCCCCCCACCTCTGGGTCCTCAGAGTCAGGAAACTAGCCCTCCCACAGGGCCTAGAGCAGACAGAGAGCAAGCTTGGGGAGCGGAGTCCAGGGCGCTGCCTGCTTCTTACAATTAAGCTGAATTCATTTCTAGATTAGTTTCTTCATCCTTTTTTTCCAGGAACAAAATATTTAAAAATATATCTTTGAATAAAATGCAGTGTTTAAGGGGGGAAGGTAGAGCTAAAGTGCGAGAGCACATGCTTGGCACACACAAGGTCCTGGGTTCAATCCCCAGTACTTCCATCGAAAAACAAAATAAATAAACAAACCTAATTACATACCCCCTGAAAAAAAAATTAAAAAAACCCAAAAATAAACAGAGACTTTAAAAAGGGAATTTCAAAGGGAAATCAACATCCTACAGGGAAACCCCAGCAGAGGTGAAAGGCACGCGGCCCCCACACCCTCGGCCAGCTTCCTGGCACCCCCGCCTGCTGGGGGGCCTGCCAGAGCCAGGCGGTGCTGCTGGGCGCCCACCTTCTACAAAGAAGCACTCAGCACAACCTTTGCTTTTAATTGACCTCCATCACGTTATTTTCAAGGAGAAACTACTTCACGTCTATGTTACAATTTCACTGACTCAGTGGGAGAGGAACAGGAGACTTTTGAATCAGCTCAAAGGACTTTCTTTTGTCTTTTTGTTTTTTTGTGTGAGGGGAAGTAATTACGTTGATATATAAAATAAAAATATGGAGGTACTGGGGATTAAAGCCTGGACTTTGTGCATGCTAGGCACCCACTCTACCACTGAGCTCTACCCTCCCAAGGTACACTTTACACGTTAAAAATCTGTAAAGCACGTGTAGCAACTCAAACTCCTTAAGGAACTTCACCCACTCACCCTCCGTGTGCAGTAGGGAGACAACTCACAACTCCAACAGCAGTTCTCTGTGAGGGAACATACTACTGGTTTGAAATCTCACGTTTTAAACATCTTCCATGAGCTCATTCATATTTAATCTGTGTCCTAAATTCCCAGGCCAAGGCTAAGAAGTCTTCAAAGCAGAATGAGAGGAAGAGGTTTCCATGAGGTTTATCCAACTTGACTCTGACCTGACGATGACCCTGTCTGCTCCTCCCGGGACCCCATTAGGGCACCTGGGGCTTCTGCTCCCTCCTGGCTGGCAGTGACCCTGGGGCGGGGCCGCATCCCCGTGACCTGCTCAGACCCCTGGACCAGCTGCTCTTCCCCAGCTCCCACGGCCCAGCCCTCCTGCTCTCCCGGCTTCCAGGGACACCGCCCTTCAGACCCACGCTCACTCTCACACTCAGTCACTCTCACCCAGACACATGCATGGACACTCACACCCCAGCACAGTCACACATATGCCTGCTCAGTCATTCACACACCCAGTTACTCACACACATTCACTTGTTTCCTTCACATTCACACCCTCATAGACAAACTCACATGTACAAACTTACATATGCACTCAAGCCTGCACACACACACACACACACACACACTCGCTGCACTCACTTCCACCTCTCCACACTTAACACCCTCACATCCACATACTCAAACACTTTGGTGGGTTGAACTGTATCCCCCCAGAGTCATCTTCACCCAGAACCTCAGCTGTGACCTTATTTGAAAATGAACCCTTCACATGTATAACGAAGGTAAGGACTGAGATGACATTATACTGCATTAGGATGAACCCTAAATCCAATGAAAGCCCTTAGAAGAGGCAAAGGACAGGGGAGGCGTCCAAGCGAAGATGAGGCAGACACTGGAATGCTGTTGCCACAAGCCGAGGAAGCCTGGGAGGACACGGACACACGCACCCACTCACACACGACAGCCTCACAGCCCGGTTCTGACTCTGTGGCCCACAGCACTCCCTGCATGCATGTCTTGTCCATCCTTGCCCTCTCTGCCAATGTGCACAGCAGTCCATGCAGAGTCTTGGTGGCTTCACTCTGCATGACTTCAGCATGGGCTCCAGCAGACAGAGTTTGCAGTAAATTAACAGTGCTGGTGAGCATCATTGCAGTGGGGTGAATGTTCCCTTCAATTTGTTAAAGCTTCTGAAAAAAAATCAAAATTAGAAACTACACTCCCAAATAAATGGGAAAGTGTCTCCACATGTAACTTAAGGGATTTGACTTCACATTCTTCTTTTCTTACTTTGGAAAGGGAAGCAGCTCTTTATATTTGAAGATGAAATTCAAGGCCCACTAAATAAACACCCTATTCAGCTCCATCTCTACCTCCTTCAAAAGAACAAAGCCTTTTAAATACTTTTTAAAGCAATCTCAGCATACAGCTCAGAAGAACTAAAACAATTATAAAAACTCACTTCTCAGAAAAACAGCTCATCAAATGTCAAAAGCTGGTTGTTAATGAGCTGGCTGTGGGCAGGATGAAGATGAGGTGGCTGCCTCCTATGGATGTGGAGCTAGGGGCACACATGTCCAGGCCACCTTCCTGTCACTTGGCCAGCCCTGCTCAGGCCGACTTCCTGAGTGAAGCCCCCTGGCAGAGAGCTGGAAGGAGGCGCACTTGACCAGGACATTGTCAGATGCAATGATAACATAACCCGCACTGACCCAGGCAGGTCCACGTGGCGTCACACACACTACTCCTAACCTACCAAGGGCAGACGTCATCCGTGTACATCTGATGTGCGGAGTGGCACGCACACGGGGCAGGCACGCAGCACTGCCTCTGACACCTTCCACACCATTTTCTCTGATGAGCTCAGCCTCTCGGGTTTCCCCTCCTAACCATAAAAGTGATTTCTGAAGCCTGCCCATGCTGTGAATACAGCTGACACTGGAGCCCCAAGAAAAATCCCTGGCCTCCTGGACGGTCTCACCAAGATCTCAACATCCCAAGGTCTGAAAAAGTCCTGAAGCCCTCCTCCCACACCCTGCACCTCCTTCACCTTGTGGTCACGCTAAACTCCCACCTCCACTTTCCCTCAGGTAGTAAAGTACTGACTTACTACTCGGCAATACATGCCTGACAGCGGGACCTCAGTGGGTAAGGTGACAGAAGGAAAAAGCTGTGCTCTGGTGGGGCAGGGTAACACCCACTCCTCCAGGCACTGGCTCACTACCTCAGAAACCGGCTCAGGGCCCCCAGAAAGCCCGCCAGCTGCGAGGACACAGACAGCCCTGCCCTCTCCCTCCCACCACACTGTCTCCAAGGAAAACAGGAATCAAATCCAACAGAATCACCGGGGACCGGTTTAAAACTGACCTTCCGGGGAAGCCTGGTCTACAGAGATGCTCTCACTCCCAGATGAAAGGATGGCCGGCCAGCACGTGCCCACAGCTTGCCAGGCCCTCCGGCACCCACCGGAGTCATCTTCTGTGTCCGAGTCCTCTGTGGAGGGCTGCGTGGAGGCCAGCAGCTCCGCCAACTACAGGTCATACTTCCCCTCCTTTCCCATCCTGTATGAGTTGGTGTTGCCCGTGTCCCTCTGGACCATGATCCACCCGTCCTCTCCAAGTTCACCGATGACACAGCCAAGGCCAGGAGAAGGTCTGTCCTGGGGAAGCCAAAACAGAGACTGGTTAAGAGGGTCCAGGCCGGCCTGTCACATGAATATGGCCTATAAGGGTGGCTGCAGCATTGGCACAGGCTGCGTGTCCATAGAGGGCTCCAGACCCGCTACAACACGTACAGCTCACGCCGTCACCACGCAGCTCACACCATCACTGCACAGCTGACACCGGGGCTAACTTGCCCATGCTCCTTTACCGAAGAGGTAGCTGGGAAGGTGTCACCTCAGTCGGCATCCTCTCTAAGCCAATGCAGATGTGAAACTTTCCAGCCTGGTCCTGCCACCCAGCTCCTTGGCCCCTGGATCCCTCTCGGGGCTTCACGAGGTCAGAACCTCAAAGAAGCACCAGCACCGCCTCATTCCCCCTCATTCTTCAGGTTTTCTCTGACCCTAGAGTGAACCTTCACCTCCCATTTCTATGAGTAAGAGCTGTTTTTAGGATGCTGCTGCCTGTTCTGGACACCGATTCTGAGACGATTCTCAGGAGTCGTGTGCTTAAGAGTGAGGCTGAGAACACCAGGATGTGAGAAGGCAGCTCCACATCATAGGAAGGTGAACGCAGTCCTGCGCGAGCGGCCAGGGCAGTGGTGCAGGGCCCGGCCCCTGACCTCCACCCGGGGTGATCCTGTAGAGACGTGGGAGGAAGGAGCTCGGGGTAGAAGACAAAAGGTGGGCACCCCCAAGCCAGCGCCTGCTGCCGCCCAGCCAGGGCGCTGACAGGCATGTGGCCATCAGCTCGTAGAGGCCACGCCAGAGCTTTCTCGACCCAATTATTCGGATAAGGTGCGCTCTCTCCTGCTCACTGTCTCGTTTTGGGCTGCACCCCTAGTTGAGCCCATGCCAGGAGTTCTCTGAAAACAGTCCCCACTCCTCACAGACCTGATCGGGGCCCCACGACAGGCCGCTGCTGCTCCCTCCTTGTTTGGAGCCTCTAGTCACCTGCCTCGGAGTTGGTACTTTGTCATGAGTCAGTCACACACATCCTGAGAGAAGGTAGGGACTGACTCCAGGTTCCATCCAGCCAGGATGTGCAGAATATGACTAACATGCAGCTCATGTGTTTGGGTCAAATCTCTAAGCACCTGATCGCCCCATTTCCAGTCCACGCCTCTCATGACCCTGGTTCCGATCTTCATCACGGCAGTCAGCTCCAGGCCAGAAACCGGGAGCTGCACCGGGGCTGTTTCCTTCCGAGTCTCTCCCAGAACTGTAGCGGGAGATCCTCGGGCAGACGTGTTCACGGCTTCTTCAACATTATCACAGCTGGGGCCTATCGGAGCACCAAAAACAGCAGCTGAGCCAATCAGGAGTCACAGTTTCCTAATCTTAATATATTTTTAAAATAATTATTAAGTATTAATGAAGATAGTAACTTTAAAGACTCCATAGTGTATGTTTTTAATCAGTACAATAAATACTATGAAAAATTTGCTGATGAGAATTAAATTTTGGAAAACGCAAGGGGAGGACAAAATATCTAAATGTGTATCAGAAGTTGTAAAAGATAAAAAAAAGCTACTCAGAAAAGACATTTACTCTCTTTCTAGGGATTACGACCTGCTCCTTAAAAAACAAAATGCTCTAAAGTTAGAAAGACACGCACTGAGGTGGAGGTCAGCTCAGCGGCAGAGGGCACACTCAGCACACAGGCGGCAACGGGTTCAACAAGCCCTGGGACCTCCATTAAAATAAAGAAACCTAATTACCCCCTGCAAAAAACAATAGGTAGATGTAGATATATAAATTTTAAAAAAAAACGAACAAATAGAATATTTAAAAAAAAGAAAAACATGCATCACGTATTTTTATTACAATAGAAAAAAGATAACCACCTCACTGTGTAACAGTGAGACATGAGCCAGCTTTAATTACGGTACTGGGAACAGACAAGCTAACAGAGCAGGCCCGAGACTGCTGTCCTTGGGAAGACCTGCTTGCAAGGCTGCCCTCCAGTGGCCTCTGATAACCTGGATTTTGCGAGGGCTCCCACCATCCCCTAACTGCCAAGAATGCGTCCCTGGGCCTCAACTGTCTGCATAGCCCACATGGTGTCTGCTGAAACCTGCTTCCTTCCAGGGGCTGGAACTTACCTGAGCGCCAGGCAGACGTGCCTACACGACCCGCCTCACTGAAAGCCCAGGGCACCGAGTCTCACCACTGTGCCCGCGAAGACGATACTTCACATGTGTGCTCACAGCGCCTTGCTGGGGGGACGAAGGGCATCCTGTGCGTCTCCCCTGGGAGAGGACGTCCGTCTGGTTTCCCCCAGACGTTGCCCACATGCCTTCTCCCTTTGCTGATTTTCCTTTCTTCTCTTTCACTATACTAAATCTCAGCCCTGAGGATGACCATATCTAGAGTCCTGTGAGGCTTGTTAGTGAATCACTGAACCTGGGAGTGCGCTCAGGAACAGGGAGGGCAGAGCTGGGATTCTCTAGAACAGCCCTGACTCAGTCAAGTATTGCAAAAGCCTTGTTCAGTAAAAGGAAGAATGAAGGGTGGGACACGATGAATCTGGTCCCTGGTGGCCACGCAATCATCCACAGTATAAAACGGAAGCTAAGCTGTCAGGTGAGAGAAGTAGAATGCACCAATGTATTTGAAATCAGTAAATGCAACCCCAGGAGTCGGCCTGCTGGCCTCAGTGAGGGAAAGTGCACCCCTGGTGACCCCGTGGTCTCCCTTCTCCCCCCAGGTGGGAGGAAAAAGCACCCCAACATTCCCAAAGATGGACCCGGGTGGGTCAAAAATGTTAAAGTTTGTGTCCCTCTCTCCTCCAAGAGGGAGAAGTAAAGGTTATTCAATTCCAGGCCTGGCCGGGGAGAGTGTTGCTCAGTGGCGCAGGGTGCGCATGAGGTCCTGGGTTCAATCCCCAGTACCTCCATTAAAAAATGAATAAATTATATATTAAAACAATCCCAGGACTGAAGAAAAGCTTTAGATAAACTGGAGGAAAAAATCTTTTCTTCAGCCTCGCAGTGTCCCTGTGAGGCTCCAGGACAGGGAGGGGTGGCAGCTGTACTGTTAACCCTATAACTGCTGAATCTGCTGCTAAAGGTTTGAACACATTCTACGGTAAGAAAAAAGGAGTATTTTTTTTAAGTGGCCTTGTATTTTGTGGCTATTATATGTGAATGTATGCATAAAAATCAATGTAAATTATATGCTTATCATTTCATATATGAAAGAGAAACCACCCTGATGAGGGAAAATGACAAATACAGATATGTATTCACTGGACACAATTCCCTGGTTTTTTACAGCCAGTAGCTGGGTTGGAATTTAAACTCGAGTGTGACTAGCAGAAAAAGCCCCCATAATTAATGATGTGTGCTATGATTTTTGAATGACATATGCAATGACTTTTGCATGATGGCCATTCTAATTGGTGTGAGATGATAACTTATCTAGTTTTAACTTGTATTTCCTTGATAATTAGCAACACTGAGCATTTTTTCATGTGCCTATTGGCCATTTGTATGTCTTCACTGGAGAATCGCTTGTTTATGTCTTTGCCCAGTTTGAATTGGGCTGTTTGTTTTTTGTTATTAAGATGTATGAGCTGTTAAACTTAAAGGCTAATTAAACTTATAGCAAAGGAAACTGCACAGCAAAGGAAACCATAAGCAAAACAAAACGACAACCTACAGAATGGGAGACAGTATCTGTAAATGATTCAACTGATAAACACTTAATTCCCAGAATATATAAACAGTTCATAAAATTTAATAACAAAAAACAAGCAACCCAATCCAACAATGGGCAGAAGACCTAAAGAAGCAATTCTGCAATGAAGACTACAAATGGCCAATAGGCACATGTAAAAATGCTCAGTATCACTAATTACCAGAGAAATGGAAATCAAAACTACAAAACACCAGTCAGAATGGCCTGTCACTTCAAAGTTCATGCATGATAAATGCTGAAGAGGGTGTGGAGAAAAGGGAACTCTTACACTGCTGGCAGGAATGTAGTTTGGTGTAGCCATTATGGAAAACAGTATGGAATTTCCTCAAAAAACTAAAAATAGACTTACACTATGATCCAGCAATCCCACTTCTGGGTATATATTCAGAGGAAACTCCAATGCAAAAAGGTACCTGCACCCCAGTATTCATAGCACCACTATATATATAATAGCCAAAACGTGGAAGCAACCTAAATGAAGAAACAGGTGACTGGATGAAGATGAACTAGTGTATTTATACAATGGAATACTACTCTGCCATTAAAAAGGTTAAAAGAGTGCTATTTGCAGCAATATGGATGGACCTAGAGATCATCATTCTTAGTGAAGTGAGCCAGAAAGAGAAAAATACCAAATGATATGACTCAGATGTGCAATCAAAAAAAGGACAACACTATGAACTCATCTACAGAACAGAAACAGGTTCACAGACTTGGTTAACAATCTTATGGTTACCAGGGAAATGGGGTGGGAAGGGATAAATCTGGGAGTTTGAGATTTACAAATATTAGCCACTAAATGTACAACAGTTTTTTTTAAGTTTCTTCTGTATACCACAGAAACCTATGTTCAAAATCTGGTAGTAACCTATACTGGAAAAGCCACTACAGCCACCAACTGAGGAAGCAAGAGAAGAAAGAAGGAGAGTGAGTTACCCTAGGCTAGAGCCCGGTCCTCCTAAAGTTCCTTTCCTGATGCTGACACTGCCTCCTGACCACACTGCACCCTCCTCCCAGGAGCAGGCTGACATGAACACATGCTTCCTGTGAACCTGGGGCAGCAGAGGCCGCCCCCAGGACAGGCCCCTGGGAGATGGAGCAAGTCCACTTGCCACCTGGAGGAGGGTCAGCACCCCTCCCCCCGCCGCCCTCTAACCGCAACCGCACCTGCCTTCCGGAGCCAACTGACCTGGAAAAGTGTCCCATGAACTTGGGGCTGTGGCAGGGAGAGGGGCACTGCCCTTGGCAAACTGGTCGATTTGTCCCCATCTTCCCCGCAGCATGGCCTGGAGGCAGACTCTACTGTCCCAGGCATGTCCCCAGGTCAGCCTGCTCCCGGGAGGCGGGCTCGGTGTGGTCACAGGCAGCAGAAACAACCAGGGGTTTAGGGGTCTGCCCATGCAAGTCTATGGATTTGTTTCAAACTCCCCTGCGGCCTGTCCTGGTCTCGGCCTCTGATAACCCAGGATCGCGGGACTCAGTTTACAGGTCAGCCTGCTCCTGGAAAGCAGCAGCTGTGCTGTCAGGGGATGGAGGCGGCGATGGTGGGACTGGGGCTGCCCTGTGCAAGCACGGGGATTTGCTGCCACTTTCCGCTGTCGCTACCACCGCCCTCGCACACTCACCGCACCGTGCCCTCCTCCCAAAAGCAGACTGACCTGTAACCTGAGTCCTGCAAACCTGGGGCTTTAGAGGCCGCCCCCAGGACAGGCCGTGGGGTAGATGGGAGCAACTTGACAGTTCCCAGGAGCAGACCCCTCTCCCTGCTGCTGCCAGGGTACTGCCACCCCTGGCCCCTGACAGCCCCGCACCTGTCTCCCGCGAGCAAGCCATGATCTGAGGGCCGGAGGGTAGTGCTCCAGGGCCTTCTAGTGCCCTCCCACCTCCCGGGGCTGCACCCGCTTACCCAAACCCGGGTACAAGCGGCAGCAAAGAAACGGGGTTCAGGGACTACTAACTGGGCGAAGGCACCACGAACTATGGTGGCGGCCCACACCAGCCTCAGGGTCCTAACGGTCAGCGTGGCTGGGCCTCACCCATGCACCCCTCCCTGTGCTCCTCCCCAGCTGGGCAGCCCAGGCCTCACCCGCCGGCTCCCTGACCTACACGCCCCCACCAGCACCCCCTTACCTGCCCAGCAATGGCAGCGGAGGCGACGGCAAGCAGCGGCCCAGACCCCAAGCCTCGTTCCTCCTCAGGAGCTGGTCCAATAGCACCCGGCTCCCGTCCGGCTTCGACACAGGCCGGGCGGGGTCAGGCATCTGCGCATCTGCACCCCTCCTCCTCAGGCCTGCAGCGCGGACGCTCGGGGTGGGGCTCCCACTGTCTGGTTCTCTGTGAGTGGGGCCCAGCCGGCAGGGGCGGGCTAGGTCAGTAGAGCGGGCCCACCCCTCTGCCCGCCCTGCTGGGTCTCCATCCCCAATGACCCCACTCCGTCACCGACCAGGTCCTGGCTCAACCAGGACCACCACCGGCCCTGGGCCAGGCCACACACCCCAGCCCCACTCCCCTTGCTTGCCCCCCAACCTCCAGGCCAGGCCCAGTCTCAGACTGCACCCCCACGACGGGGCTTCTTGTCACAAGGAGGTCCCTACCCCCACACTCCACCCCTGCTAGTACTAACCTTTGGCCCTCAAACCCCAAGCATACTCCTCATGCCTCACTGCAGGACCCCCAACATTCTGATATGGTCCCCTTCACCCCTCAGCCTGTCCTAACTGCGGGATCCCCCTCACTCAGAGTGCACCCCTACCTGGAGCTGACACCCTCACCCCTTACCCCGTGAGTGGGGCGATGAAGTCTGGGCTCTGGTCACCATGGTGACTGCCACCAGTGGGGATCTGGCCTAGTGTGCACAGCACAGTCTGAGGCTACAGGGCACAGCAGGCCAGGCTGGGGGCAGTTCCAATTCCAGCTCAGGCACTCTAACCCCCACACCGTGCCTCATCTGAGCCTGGGGGTCAGGGTGGTCCTGGGCTGCCTGCCACTGGCCTGTGGGCCTTGGGTGGCCCGGATGGTGATCCGGACCCTGAGAGTGGAGGCACAGGAACCTGTGAGAGGGTAAGGGTGCAGCTGAGCCTGGAGATGGACAGTAGGCAGTGGGCTGTGTGAATCGGGCTATGTGTGTGGCCTGAGCTCAGCCCAGGTGGTTGCAGGGACCACGTTCATTCACGCCGTGGCAGAGGGAAAAGGGACAGGAGATTTGAAAGTGTCCTTGTTAGGAGCCCAAGGCTGGAGAGCCAAGCAGGCAGCTGCACTAGCCAGGCCACCTTGGAACCAGTCATGACGCTGGTCCCTTGCACTGGGGAGACTGTTGATGGGCCAATGAGAAGTTCCTTGTCCGCCTCCGCCCCGCCATATAGTTTACAGGCAATTGAAGGGACTTTGACAGGTAATTTTAATCACTGGTAATTGTTACTTTCTCTGTGGGAGATCAGGTCCACAGTCATGGTGAACCTGGCAGGGCTCCTGCCTGAACCCCAGCCTGGGCAGAGGAGGACCCACCTGGAAACAACCTCTTACCTCTCACCAAAAGGCACTATAGTAGAAAAAAACAAATCTGACTACTAAATCTGTTCCTTTTCCTTCTACCCTGTGCCCTGTTTTCTAGGCTTAGTCTCACTAGCTCTGCAGCTTTTGTAAAACAATGTTGCCTTTAGCCTGAAATATACAGGACAGCCTATTCTCAGGGCTCTGACCTTTAAGGATATGAACACTTTTGCACTCCTATAAAGATAACAAGTTGCAGAATAGGGAATAACCTTTGTTTTGTTGGAGGATTTACAGGGGCACCATAACCTGACCCACATGGACAGCTGCAAAGGATTCCAAAAACAAAGAATTCCTGCACTAAGAAGTTTGCAACAACCAACCACAGCCCCTCCCCTTTTTAGTAGAAAAGGAGACTAAAGTCTGACTTGGGGAAGATGGTTCTCCAGGACATTAGTAGGCCATGTTCTTGGTCTACAGCTGTCCACATGGGTCAAGTCATGGTGCCCCCTGTAAAACCTCTAACAAAACAAGCTACTTTCTATTCGGCAACTTGCTGTCTTTGTATCAGTGCAAAAGTGTTAATCTGCTTAAAGATCAGAGCCTTGAGAACAGGCTCTCCTGTTTACCAGACAGACGAGACTAAGCCTAGAAAACAGGGCACAGGGTTAAAGCCACAGGAAGAGATCTAATATGGAGTCAGATTTGTTCTTTTCTATTATGTATCATCTATTTTTATGGTTTAAGTCTACAAGAATTAAGTTTAGCCTTTTCCCATTTTAAGTTGTGCAGTTTAGGAGCATTAAGTGCACTCACAATGCTGTGAGATCAGCACCTCTGTCTGGTTTCAGACTATTTCCTTCCTCAAAGTAAAAGCTTGTATCCAAAGCTCACCCCACATCCTCCCTCCCCCAGCCCGTGACAAGCCCTCATCCCCTTTCTCCGTCTTTACCTATTCTGGAGTTTCCCTATCAATGAAATAGTAAAAGGTGGCTTTTTTTTTTCTGCCCACATATCTTAAGCTGGGACGGGTGAATTTTTTTGTTTTTAAATGAATTAGCATTTTTGTATTTTCAGAGGAAAATCCAGATCGATTATAGATGAGACATACTAAATGAAGCCTTTTTAGTAACTATGTGCATAATTTTGGGGTAGGCACTGCTGTTCTAAGTGTGAAACCAGAGCCAGAGGGAGATGCTTAGCTCTTCCTGTGGCAAAATAAAACCAAAAAACAAACAAAGACCAAGAAAGACAGCTGGAAAGACAAATTACAACCTGGAAAAAACATTGTTCATGACCCGAGGTCAGAGAAAGGTTTCACACACATGAGGTCTAAAAACCTCTCAAAACCCAGTGTTCTGAAAAGAAACAGAACACACACAAGCAGTTCCAATGAGAGGCAGTGCAGGTGGCCAGTGTGTGTTAGAGATGCTCGACTCTCAGGTGAGGACACATGCACACGGACCCCCTGCGAGGCAATGCTGGTCACCATCACACTGGCAGGGCTTTAGCCTGGTGACAACCAGCCCTGGTGACAACGTGAGGAGGCAGAGGCCCCAGCAGATCCCCTAGAGGGAAGAGTGAACAGACACTCCTCTCTGGGGGAACAGGGTACAGGAGTCATCAAATGGCCACAGGTGCATCCCTTCCCCAGCAGTGCTGATCCTTAGAGCTGACCCCATCAAAGTGCTTGCACAACTTTCAAAGATGTTTTTTCTTCAGTAACATGAATTTAAAACAATCAGTATGTCATCAAGGCATTTTCAGCAGTGACCTGCCCTGGGTTCTAAAAATACACACACATAAATACACACATATACACATAAATATATACACACATTCATAGAGGAAAGAGACAGGCAGACTGAAACACAGAGAGACAAAGAGAGACAGAAGACAGACAGAGAGGCACTGAAAGAGAGAGAATGAACACTGGAGATGGGAATGAGTGGAAGTCACACACATTTTCACAAGTCAGTCTACATGTCAGAACCTGGTCCCAGTGTCCACCACCCTGCAGAGGAGTGTGTTGGAATCACACAAGGATGTGTGACCAGAAGGTAAAAAAGCAGGGAGCCACTGTGGGGCAGCCCACCCCAGAGGCCGAGATGGGACACTGGGCCTGAATCTGACACGACAGAATGACCTAGGAGGTTGCATGCTGGAACGGATGATGTCAGAGTTGTGTTTAATTTCAACCCGCCAACAGGGAGCTGGGAAGCAGGCGGCAAGGAGGGTGACTTTCCCCAGAGCACAGGGCAGACCCCGGCCTGTGTGGGGTGTGCCCTGTGCTCCACCAGCCCTCTGTGGGGCCTTTCCTTTGCTTAGTCTGTGCATGAGCTCCCTGTGAAGCCAGGCCACAGGGCTGACAGGTGCGGTAGGTGTTTATGGGTCTAGAGACAGGATGGCTCCCCCAGGAAGCAGGGGCCAGAATGATGCCCACTGGGCTGATGGGGGAACTGGAGAGACCCTGAGAGGCAGGTGGCTTGTCCAGGGTGACAGCACTGCTAGTGGGGGAGCCAGGTCTGAACCCAGCTCGGTCCTGAGAGCTGCGGGCCTGGCTGCATCCAGGCCTCCCCAGCACTATAAGGAGGGCCGAGTTGGTGTCACTGTGTGTAGACATGGCATGGGGTGGGAAGTGAGCCATCGGCGGCTCAGAGAGGCCCTTGGGGAGCTCTGTGTAAGGAGGAAGCTTGGGGAAGGGGACCCCAGGAAGTCACCTCACTTCCCTGGCAATAGAACCCAACAGAACTTGGAACCTAGGTCACCAGGCACCCGCTCTGTAGAGAAGCCCCCTTAGCTCACTTGGTTGGTCAATTCAGCTCAACTCAAGACATGTTCTGCTGCACCCCGAGATCCTGAGGTAGCGGCCCTCGGAGAGCCCGCAGTGACGGCCTTTGTCAACAGTGCAGACAGTGGTTCAGGTCTCACCTCAGGCGCCTCTGGCCTTTTGGCCAGAGGGACGAAAGGTAACACAGGGAGGCCCAGAGCAGGCCAGCCCAGGCCAGGCCACCACTCAGATCCCACCCGGGTAGCCCCACAGCCCCTTCCTGACTGGTGGAGGTGGGGCAGTCATGTTGGGGGGGGTCCTGCCTCAAGCAAGAGCAGGCTGAGGAAGGGTCAGAGCCCTGGGGGGCCGGTCACATCCACAACCCGGGTCCAAGCTGGCAGGCAGGATTGTGGAGAGCCAGGGTAGGGCCCTGCTGCCCGAGGTGGCGCCCATGCCCTCTGGGTGTGTCTCTTGCCTCCCGGGTGAATCAGTTGACCAAGGACCCAGTCTGATCTAGCAGTAGAGGGTCGAGTAGGGCAGAAGCAGGAGTGGCCCTGGCCGGGCAGGGCTCTGAGACCTCCGGGCCGGGCCGGCTGCCAGTCACTGTCTTTGCAGAGCCAGACACCGCAGGATCCAGGGAACCAGGACACCCATGCCACCTCCCCGAGTGAGGGGCTGGTGTGCCACACTTTGGAGGGCCAGCGCAGGCTCTGGATGAGTCTGGATACAGAGGGCTCCACACCACCACGGCCTCCTGCCCAGACACCACCCAGGTCTCTCCCCAGGACCTTGCCTGGGGCTGAGGGGCAGCTCAGCACCCCCGGCTCTGACCTGGAGCACCGTGCCCACCTCCCGGGGAGTCAGGTAGAGGACCAGGAGCCCCCCAAAGCAGAGCCCAAAGGTTAGAATGGCGGGGCTGGTGCATGTGTGTAGGTGAGGGAGGTCCGAGGGCTGGGCCACATAGGGAGGCGTCCCCAAAGGCTGCTGTTGGGACCAGAGCAAAGACTGTCCTCAGACCACCTGTCTGGAAGAATTCAGTCACAGAAAACATCCTGTGGGCACTTGCTGGGTGGGAGCTGTCTGCAAAGCTCTGGGAAGATTTCTGTCCTTGAAAAGTCACATCGAAAGAGGCACGTGGGTACATTTTTCCTCTCTCACAGCATGAGCACTTCCACTAGACTTAAAGCTCTCTCCACGTCCAACAGTTACAGGTCCAGAGCAGGCGGGGGCAGGGGAAGATGCCAGAGACCAAAAACAGGACCACCAGTATCCAGCAGGAGACCGCGAGCTCCCTCCTGCTGCTCCTGCTGAACTTCAAGATCCTGCTGCTTCTGAAGATCCTGCAGCTCCTGCTGATGTTGCTGCTCCTGAAGATCCTGCAGCTCCTGCACCTGCACCTGGACCGCTGGGCAGTGGAGAACCAGTTCAGGCATCATCATCCCCTAGGGCTGAGCCCCCTCTGCCCCCACCTACACCTTCTTCTCCAAAATCCCACCATGAATCCCCTCCCCCACCCGAACTTGACTTTCCTACCCCTGAAGTTGTTTTTGTTTTGTTCTTCTTTAGTTTAGTTTGTTTGTTTCACATCATTTATGGCATCCTTTATTTTTCCATTTTCCATTTCCTTTAATAAAATATAGATTTTTTTCCCTTTTTAATTGTGCAATTCAGGAGCATTAAGTGCATTCACATGCTGTGCGACCATCACTACCATCGAGTTTTATGCTATTTCTTTCCTCAAAATAAAACCCTGGACCCAAAGCGAGCACTCCCCTTCCTTCCTCCCCCAGCCCCTGACAACCCTGAGTCCTCTTCCTCTCTAGGGGTCTTTACCTCTCCTGGGTGTTCCCTATGAGTGAAATCATAGGAAAGGTGGCGTTTTGTGCCTGCCCACATGGTTTAAGCAGGGGCTGGTGAATTCTTTTCATTTCACTTGAAATAGCATTTTCCACTTTTTACTTTTCCTTCCCCCAGGAACTTCCTAACAACATACCCTAAACAGGCTTGCACACACGTCTTTGTCTTAGGATCTGCTTCTGGGGGAGCTCAGCCTGAGACAATCCCCACAGAGCTTATCAAAGCACTAACGTATTAATGCTGGCTTTTTGATTTCTTCTCTGTATATTATCTCATCGATGAAGTCACAAGTGATTTTAGGGACGGAACTACACTTATTGCATCATCAGTTTTCCTCACCGTCTGCAGAGCAGAGCAGAGTTTTATGTAGGAGGGGGAGTGTGAGTCAACTTTCAGTTCCAAAGTTTTCCATTATGTTGCAAGTTTTCATTTCTACTACCTGGAGTTTAGGAAACGGGACACTCATGAGTTTACTAAAAAGCATGTAAAGTACGTAAATACCATCCATATAAGGTATGTCATTGGAGCCCAAGCTCTGGTTTGGCTTACATCATTTTTCTACATATCCACCAAAGGGGGGGTCAGCTGGGAGATGGCAGCCTATGCTGTTGGGAGTCAGTGACTGAACATAACGTGCAGGCTTATCCTTTTGAAGCGGAAGCTTGAAGGGTATCTGGCTGTTATTTATAGCAGTTCACAATGTCATAGGGTCAGAGGGACCTTGGGACCATCTGGCATCTGACCTTCTATCCAGCTGGTAATTTGCAAGGAGGTCAAGGTAGTCTTAACATTTCAAGTAAGAAAGTGAAAACACCTTGGTAAACAAGATGAAGAAAAAACCAAGTGGAAAAGCGTCGCCCATCAGAGTCTATGTCCATTTTCTTGGATCCTCTGTGTGTTAAGGTCTTTATGCTTTGGAGATGGATGACCTGGGCCCCACCTCCATCACCAGTAATTAGTATTTGAAAAGTCACTCCTCTTCCAACCTCAGCTTCCTTATCTGTCAAACAGGGAAACAGTAAAGGAATCAACGTCATAAAGGGGTTGTGAGGGTTAGAGTAAATGAGGGAATTACTGAGTCCTGTGTCCAGCATGGTGTCGGCACCTCCAAGCCCCACTGCCGTCATCATCCCGTCAGGGCCCCGCAGCTTCCGCATGACAAGTGGGGGGCGGCGCCCACGGGAGTGTTGAACAGCGCCCGCTGAGTGAACAGATGCTCTGGCTCACCGGGAAAGTGTGCCGGCGTGGGGAGTGGCAGGTCTTCCGGGCCCTCCGAGAACCTAAGTGTGGCTGCTGGACCTCTGACCGGTCTTCTCTCTGTGTAACTTTATGAACTCCTCTCAATGGGTCCACCTTAAGCAAAACTCTAAAGCTGGTGATGTTTTTCTTTGGGCTTCACTATATTTCCCTTCCTCTCCTTTTCCCTGGAGTCGAAGCTCCTCCCACCCTCTCCCAGTGCTTCCTTCTTAGTGAACATTTCCTTTCAACTGAGGCTTGCCTCAGTTACTATCTCAATGAAAATGTCTCACCTTTCAGTCAAACTAAAGAGTTAAGAATGTTTGCATTTCGTCAGCTCTCAGTGTCTTAATCCAGAAGAATATGTCTTACTGTCTAATTTCATGCTTTGGGGAAGTTGGGTGAACAGGCGTGTGGACATTCATGGGTGAGCTTGACCCGAGTCTTCAAATCAGCAGCAGGATGTGTGGAGGTGACATCAGGGAACCCAGCGGTTCTCATGTTTATCCATCACTGTCCTGGGTTGAACAGTGTCCTCCCAAGAGTCACATCGTATTTAAAAAGACAGTCTTTGCAGATATAATTAGGATGTAAGTTAAAATGAGGCCATACTGGGCTAGGGTGGGCCCTTAATTCAACCACTGGTGTCTTTATAAGAGAACAGAGACTGATGCACAGACACATGGGGAAGAGAGGCCAGGAAGACAGGTGGATGACGGGTTACCCTCCACATCACGGAGTGATTCTCTCCGAGCTCCGGAAGTGATGTGACTCCGATGACCCCACGCTGCTGGATTCTGGGTTCAGGACTATGAAAGAAATGAATTTGT
>NC_045731.1:20261428-20423938 GCF_009834535.1 Camelus ferus
TCATCTGTTAGGCGTTTTTCACTTCACAGGACCCGCCTGGCACTGTTGTCACGTTGTTGATGGCAGAAGGCCTCTGTAGAATGCTCTTGTCAGACAGTGTTACGGAAAACAGTCTCTGAAAATACTGGCGAATGGTAGCCCCAAATTTTGTCTTTGCACCTAACATTTACAAAGGCCTCGGCTCTCGTGTCACTGTTGTCACCACAGTGTTTATTATGTCTGGTGTACTAGTTTAGACCCTGTTTAGTGAGCCGGGTGACTTTTATAAGAAAGATTTTTAAAAGAACACTGTAGGTGGGGACACGTAGTTTGAAATGTCCCCACATGTTTCATAATTAAATACATAACTAATTAAGTCGTTTCAAATAGTTGGCTCCAATTTCTAGAACAGAAACAAAGTTACAGTTAAAGAATTACGTATTGTTTTCCTTATTTCTAACTCAAGGAAGTTGTGAATCAGGAACCAACTTTGAAAACTGGCGCTAGCCTCCTTTTCTTCAAGCAGATTTTGATAGAAATATCTTAGTCATATACAGAGAGCAAAATACATTTGCTGAACTTGTTTGCCAGTAGAATTTTCACTTGATATCATAACAGAGCCCTTTTTTTCATTTTATGTATCTACTATTCTGTGCTAAAACCATTAGCAAGAACAGACCTTAAAATTTTAATTTTCTAAAAGTGCTGGAATGGAAAAGCTCATTTTAAGGAAAAACCCATTAACGTTAAAAAAAACTAAACTTTTATAAAGGGCAGTTTTTCTGAGAAATGCAAAGTAATGCATTCAGTGTAGAACATGAATTGTTTAAACTCTTTGTGCTAATAAGATCAGGCATCACCCTCTGAGATTATGTGTATCTGACAGGGCAGTGTTTACTGTGCTTTCCATCAGGGGAATCTAAATAGCCTTACGTATATGTTCTCTATTATCTAAAATCAAAGTGAGTAGGAATTTATTTTATTTTATTCCTGTGATTATTTTTTCTATTTAAGCAATCCCCAAGTTAGGTCAAGTCTCTGAAAGTATTATTTAAAGGCCACATTTCATAAGCTAGCTGTCATTCCTATGATAGTGTTTCTTATTTAACTTAAACATTAAAAATAATATTTGACTTATTTCAGATGCGGAAGAAGTTGGAGAATAATATAGATAGAGAATTAAAAGAAGGTATGTTGCCAACATTTCTGAATTAAATTTAGACATTGATTTCCGAAATACACTGTAAACAGTAAATGGCACCTCTTTCTGTTGTTTGAATAACAGATACTATGTTAAATTTTTCCTTACACATAGCTAATGAAAAATGTGAAAGCATAATCTCATTCATAATGATAAGTGTACTTATTCCTCATTTATTCATCATGATCCACAGCTTTAAAAAAAATCTCAAGAAGTCTGTGTTCTCTATTTCTGGCTGTGCCCTTCCTCTCCTGCTGTCCCCGTGGGCCTGTCACCTGTGCACACAGGACCTGTTCTCACAAAGCATGGAGGTCATCAGCTTCTCGAGTTTGGTAGTGACTGAGGCCAAAAACCCAGACTCAAGCAATCACAGTTCATGTAGCCTGTCCCCTGGTGGATGACAATTAATTTCCTGTCATTCACTTTGTCACTGGTTAACCTTTTGCCCTCAGGAAAAATTCCAAATTCCTTAGCTTGGAAGAAAAACACCCACATCGATTTGGCTCTTGCCAAAGTCTTCAGCCGTATCTCTTTCCTCCCCTGCTCTGCCCCTGTGCTCCAGCGGCTGGTCAGACTGCGTCCAGCTCCGCGGGCGCCCTTCCTGCCTCTGCTTTGTGTTTGCTTCTTGCCTCTCCCTCCCACACTTTCTCCTCCTCCTTCAGGTATCTGCTTACACATCACGGCCACCAAGAGGGGACAATATTGACACAAAGCTGGACGTCCCTTCTGAGTGTTCCAACTCTGCCCTCTTTTATACCTGTCATGGCATTTATGTCTCTGTACCGAAACTGCCTGTTCATCTGTTTCTCCAGTTTATGGTACAAGATCTTTCAGGGTGGACTCTGTCATCTTCATCTTGTGGTTCCAGTGCTTGTCACAGTGCCTTAGCACATGGTTGCTGAGTAAATGAATGAAGAGTGAGAAAACCAGGCGCTCTGATCCTTAGCCACAGGAGCAGTTAATTCAACGTGCAGCCCTGGGCAAAGTCTAGAGTAGTAATCTTGTATTTTGTGTTGTAATCATATGTAGGTATTTTTCGTTCTTCTTAAAACTTAGAAGAGTCTCAGCTTTTCTTAAAAAATAAACTGACATTTAGTTACCTATGAAGTATTTTAAGTAAATCTAATTCTTTCATTTTCTTTCCAGCTACTATTGAACTTGAATCTAAGTCCTACAGACTCTCTCGTAGGCTCGATGGACGAGTCAAGTCCAAGTCCAGATCTGGTTTCGAAAGCACGTGAAGAATATGTGGAAATTCTGAAGAAAAGTATCTGATCTACAAGATAAATAGTAAACATTTACCTGCTCTGAAATAGTAAACATTTACCTGCTCTGGGCTGTTTGCCTAACATTTTAATTATTTCCCGCTAAGTAAGATACTGACAATGTTTATTAAAGGGAAATATTCTTGTATTATATATGCATGATTAAAACTGATGTAGTATTTTAAACCACGTTTCTCTGCATCTCATTGACTTTTAAGCAGATTTTGGGAATAAAACTCAGCACTTTGGAGTATTATATACTCAAACTGAGCCCGGATGCCAGCTGTTTAAGCAGCACCCAACCACCGACCAGATTTGTCCTTGTTATTGAGCCGTGTTGATTGGTAGCTTTTTTGAATTTTCCAGTGTTAATCACTGTCTGTCAACCTAAAGATTTAGACGGACAGCGTTTGGATCTGCTGTGGCTGTTTCAGTGTTCTAATGGATCACAATCGTTACAGTGCCGTCAGATTTTCTGTATGTTACCTGAAACACTGATTCACAGATGTTTCCTCATGGAGAAATGAAATCTGCCTCAGGCTTTTCATTTTCTCTATTTATTTACTTACTTTTTGGAAACAGTCTTAAAATTAGAGACAAGTTCCGAGCACCAGACTCAAACGGACATTGTCACAAACCTGCCATCTCTCCCATACATTCTCCTAAGGCATTATCTATCTTCCCTAAATGTCACTTGTTCTACCATAAGTGCCCTTTCTCTCCCCTCTCACCAAGAAGTCATTTGTTTTTCAGAAAATGCCTTTCTCCTTTTCCTGTCACTTATTAAATTGTATATAAGCCCCCACTTCTAGCCACCCCTTCAAATCCCATTGCTTTGTGAACTCTTGCATGTATTCATACGTAATTTTTTTCTCACAGTAATCTGCTTTAGTCAATTTAATTTGCAGGTTCCCAATCACTGAATGTAAGAAGGTAAAGGAAATACTCTCCTCAACAATTTCCAGGAGCTAAATTTTTAATAACTCCTACTTAGATCCTTTATTCCCTTTCCCATCCTTTCAGTGTACTTACTTGGCAAAACTCCCAACTACACAACAGACTGATTCTCATTCTTTCCCCCTTACGTCCCCCCAGGCATCTAAGTGCTGCTGAAAAAAGTCACACACTGCCCAGCTATCCTGCTACTTTTATTTAGTTAATTTGCACCTTCTTCCTCCTCAGTGATGATTTCAAATTCCCCTCTCTGTAAACATCCTCCCTCTGTTTCTTGCCTCTCACGTGAACCAGTCTTACTTCTGACGACAAACTTCCTGAGAGATCTGCTTGCTTCCCCACCAGCAGTCCGTCCCCACCCACTCTGGTGTGTCTTCCCTTCCTCCATTCCCACGCAGCGAGTCCTGATGACTCCCACGTCTAAATCAACGTGACATCCTTTCCAACCCTTGTCTAACTGAACTTCTCATGCCTCCGGGCATTCCATGTAAGCTGATCTCTGTAACTGACCGCTGCCTGCAGCTTCCTCTTTAGTCTTTAGCTGAAGATGATGTTGAAGGCTGAAGGGCTGCAGCCTTCTTGGTGAGTTCACTCAGTTTACCCTGGCTGTCTCCCATGGGTATACACAGGAAGTATACGTGTTACTTCAATTTTTATTTTTCTCCTGTTAGTCTACCTTATGTCAGGTTAATTCTTAGACCAGCCAGATGAGCCTAGAAGGGTGGAGGGACGCTCCCCGCCCCCACCCCAGCACAAGCCTGAGCACAGGTAGCTGTGCTCATTCTCAGCTGGCGTGGGCGCTGCCGCGCCTGCAGGGAAGAGATCGATGGCAAACTCCGCTATTCCTACAGCACTAGCCAGTGAGCTGAAGCTCACCTGAATGTCCTCCAGGCTGAGCTGGGGTCACTGCTCCTGCAGCAGAAGACTGCCTTTGTGAAAGAATAAAAATGGAGTCTGCATTGCTCGAGAGGGCTCACTAAGGAGGTGTGACTTACGCACATCTCAGCCCACAGAGAATCCGGCCCTGTGAGCATTTATTGCCCTAATGAAGTCATCCGGAACACCTGCCAGAAACTTCAGCTACTTACTGAGCCACCACCCTGAAATAACCTGTGATTCCTTAAGGACACGTGTTTCCTGACTGGCTCACGTCAGTGTCAGTCACAATCCTCATCAGGCAACTTTTGACAGCCCTTCGCTTTTTGTCTTTATAAGCCCCTGACTCCCGTCCTTGAAACACTCAGTTCTACCCAAATCTGTGTCTCCCAAGTCGCAATTTATTTCTTCTAGTTTTACTGAGAGTTAATTGACCTGCAGCACTGTATTATAAGTTGAAGGCATACAGCACCAATTTCACACCGCCCTTGGCCGAGACCCCCAGCTTACCAACACAGGTGAGGCAGAGCACCGCACAGGCCAGGGGCAGGGGCTCAGGGCTGGAGTGGCAGAAAATCTGAACTTGTAGAGAAATGGGCCCAGGGTCAAGCTGGCTGAAGCCAAGGAGCCCTGCCCCCGAACAGGTCTTGGGGGATCTGGCAGGGAGGGGAGGAGACCTCAGGAATCTCATTGCGCTAAAGTTGGGTTTACCACCCTGACTCTTCTTTTAGCCTTCTCTGCCATTTATTTTTCCACGCCTCAATTGCCCTATCTGTAAAGTGGAAACTATATGTGAGGGACTCCATGGAGACCTGCGTCCCGTTGCTGCCGACGACCACTGTGGGGCCTGGGCGAGCCTCTGCTCCCCTTTGGGTCTCCATTTCACCAGCCATAAGATGAGGGGTTTGGACGGGGCAGGCTTTAGGGATTCTCTCTTCAAGCTGGGATTCAGATAAGCCTCAACTTGAGCCCAGGAAATGTGGATTCTGTGACCTTGGCCAAGGCCCTTCACCTTTCTGAGCTGCCTCAGTTTCCTCACCTGCAAAATGAGGATCACACAGGTCCCTACCTCAGAGGATGGGCGTGCAGCTCTGAAACAATCCACATAGAAGACTGATCCCACAGGAACTGCCCAAGGACTCCCAGTTCCTGTTAGTAGAGGAGTCAGTGCAGAGCTCAGGAGTCAGCCTGCGCTGGGATTCAGAACCCACCAGGTGAGGACATTCCTGGAATTCAGTTGCTGTTCTCACTGGGCCTCAGTTTCCTTAGCTATAGAGTGGGGATGATAACGTTTCCAAAGAGTTAATTTCAGGCTATGAGGATGAAAGAACCTCGTGACATGCCTGTCATGGTGCCTGGCCCACAGCAGGCACCCAGTACCTGCCAGAGGTGAGGCTGAAGATGCAGGTGATGAGAAAGCAATTCCAGGCAGATGCAGCAAAGCCCCTTTGTCCCCCGGTTCTCCACACGGACATTCCCTCCTGCTGTGGGTCCCTCAGCTCTCTGGCTCTGATGTGCTCATCTCAGCCAGAAGGTTCAGGAGCTTGTAGGGGCCACACACCCCTCAGTCCTGGGAGCCCCTGAATCCTGTGATTATTAGACCCCATGTGCCAAGCCCCAGCAATGATGTTCGCCGCAGGCAATTGCTTGGATCTTGGCCAAAAGTGGGGGAGAGGAACTGAGGACCCCTCCAACCACCCTCCTCAGTCCCTGAGATCCTTAGGGCCAAGGAACTTAGAGCACTCGGGGAGGAGGCCGGATTTGGTGCTGGAATAGGAAAACTTGGATCTGCTGCAGACTGGCGGAGTGCCTCCAGTGGCCTCAGCAGCCTCACCTCTGAAGTGAGGAGATGCTGCCCTCTGGCTTGAATGGTCAGGGAGTTCTGGGAAAGGGCCCGGCTCACAGGTGCTTCAGTCATGTCAGCATTCTCCACTCCCCTAGAGGGGGAGGAAAGGGGAGTCAGCTCATGTCCAGAGCTCTGCCCTGGTGTGTGTGCCCGGTGGCACTGGGGATGTTGGGGAGGACCAGCTGCCAGTCTGAGGTAGGTTTGAAGGAACATCACGGTGTATCAGGAGCTGAAACTCTGGCCCTGAGCTCTGCCTTCAGAGCCACTCATGTGGGTCAGAATCCCTGCAGTGTAGCTGAGCAGTGATGCTGAAAATCCAGGAACACAAGCCGCCCTGTCGCCCCCTCACCTTGCAGGCAGTGCAAGTGCTTCTCTGTTATCCTGGTCATCACAGTGCAGTTTGTCCCTGTCAGATCATCAGCAGGATGGCTCCATACCCACCAAGCCCCAGACCCACTTCTGCTGCCAACGGCAGAGCAGAGCTGGTGGTGAGGTCCCAGACCAACCAGCACCCCTCCTCAGTGTCCCCCTGGCCAGTCTCTGAACCCCAACTGTTCATCTTCACCCCACCCTCTGAGGATAGGTCCACTCCTGCTCAAGAAATGGAAATGGCTCCCTAGTGCCCACACCGTGAAGTCTAACTACACAGCTGTCTTTCATGGATGTCCGTGTTATGTCTCCAGCCAACATCCTCTTTCCCTAGGCAACTTCCTGACTGTAAGATCCATTCCTCCATCCAGGCCTTGTTCCTTGCTGTCCCCGCACCTGGAATGTCGTCCTTCTGGCATCGCTCTGAAGCCCAGCTCAAGTGGACTTCAAGTGAGTCCTTGCTCACAAAACCCATCCTGACCCTTCTTTGAGCTCCCAGTGCATTAAGTGCCAGCACAGTCCAGCCCAAAGCTCATAGTTTCATCCTTGGTAGGTTTCCCTTTTCACCTACATCAGGGGCTTGACATACTACTGCCCAAGGGCCACATTTGGCTCAGCCACTGCCTGTTTTTCTAAGTGGAGTTTTATTGGAACACTGTCACATCCCTTTGTTTCCGTGCTGCCTACAGCTCTCATCCCACAGTGGCAGAACCAAGTAAGTGCAGCAGAGACAGTATGGCTCCAAAGCCTCAAATATTTACTAGCTTGTTCTTGCAGAAAATGTTTGCTGACCCCCAGTCTAGACTGAAAATCCAGGAGTTTTCCCTTCAAAGGAAATTTTGGGCACCTGTCTGCTTGAAAATTTTTGGTGATGATTTTTCTCCCAGTGAAAGGCCCCCAGCCATGCCTGGCTCCTCTTTGGCCCCCCCGACCTTGGCATCAGCCGGGAGGCAGGGGGACACCTGAGGGGCCTCATCCCTTTTAACCAAGCCTAGAGCAGCTCCAAACTCCATCCCCCATTCTGGGCCCAGCCAGAAAATCCCCTACCTTTTCCATAAAGCTCCTATCCTGCCTGACTTCATAGTTCAGGTCACAGTCCAGGGCTGTGTCTGCAAGGGGAGGGCAGAGAGTAAGTCACGACAGGGTTCCCAGCAGCCTAGCACAGGCCCATTGCCTCCACCTTCTAACCTGTCTCAGGACCCATCTGGGGCCAGACAGACAAGTCATTTCCAAGAAGACACTGCCCAGAGGTGAGAGCATCTGGAGCCCCCGACACTGGGCTAGGGGCTCAGGGGTCTTGGGGAGGAAGAAGGGTCAGAGCAAAGGTCAACTGCTGCCCCCTCCAGGAATCCTTCCCTGAACTCACTCTCTTCTGCATCCCTACGGTCCTCACTGTCTGGGATGTGCCCTGTATGGAGCCCGGGTCACCCTGGACGCCCTTGGTCTGTGTGAAGCTGCTTCATCTCCTTGGGATGGGGCAGTGAGCCTGGACTCTGGTGTCAGTCGTGGGTGTGAATCTGGGCTGGCACCTGCTGGCTGTGTGGCTTCTCTGAGCCTCAGCTTCTTCCCAATTCCCAGCCCCCTTCCCACCTTCTTAACCTTCCTCCCTAGAAGTGTGGGGGAGACTTTACAACACCAATGAGACACTGAAGGGAGAGAGAAGACCCCCTAGCCCCCAGTATAGAGAGAATTTGAAATGATTTTTAATCGTGTGAAATGACACCCTATCACCATGCAACAGGGCATGAATCTCACAAAAACAACATGGGGCAAAAGGACGTGTGTAATATGATTCCATCCATAGAGAATTCAAATATAGGCCAAAATAGACTGTATTATTTGGGTGTGACCACAAGATAGTGGTTACCTCTGCGGGAGAGAGGGGCTTATGATCAGAGAGGAGCTTGGTGGCAGGGTGTGCTTTGGGGAGCTGGTCACATTCCGTGTTCTGTTTCTTGACCTGAGTGATGGTTGCACAAGTGTTTGCTTGGTATCTATTCATTAATGTGTGTGTATGCACGCACATACACACACGTAAAATAAAGCTTTGTGCACATTTCTGTATGTGTATTTTCTTTTTTTAATTAAAAAAATTTAATTGAAGTATAGTCAGTTATAATGTGTCAATTTCTGGTGCACAGCCTAATGTTTCAGTCATGCATGTACATACATATATTCCTTTTCATATTTTTTCATTACAAGTTACTACCAGATATTGAATATAGTTCCCTGTGCTATACAGTAGAAATTTGTTTTTTCTGTATGTGTATTTTCCAGTGAACAAGGATGTGTAGTGTTCTGGGAGGGGAAGGCAGAGAGATACCTAGCCTCAATCCTAACAAAAGGAAGGCAAATTAAAGCAACAGTGAGAATCTGACCTCTCAGATTGTCAAAAATGAAAAATGGTTGATAATGTACAGTGTTGGCAAGACACTCTCACCAAATGCTGTTAGTGGGTGTATAAAGTTGTATGGTCTTTTCTGAAGAGCCACTTGGCAATATCTACCAGAATTTTAAATGTACATCACCCATAACTCACTGAAATCTGCTTCTAAAAATGCTTCCTGCACACAGAAAACAAAACATGGTTACCAAAGGGCACAGGGCGGGGGAGGGATAAATTAGGAGTTTGGGATTAACAGACACACATGACTCTATATAAAATACATAAACAAGGTCCTACTGTAGAGCACAAAGAATGATATTCAATTTCTTATAATGACATATAATGGAGAAAAACCTGAAGAGAAGAAATATATACATATTTATATGTATAACTGAATCGCTTTGCTGTATGTGTGAAACTGTTACCGAGTCCAAACTCTGCTCACTGCAGGACAGGCCAATAAATCAAAAGATGAGGTGTTGGGGCAAAGAATGGCAACTTTATTTGGAAAGGCAGGCGACTGAGAGGATGGCAGACTAATGCCTTGGAGAACCATCCTTCCCCAGTCAGAATACAGGCTCATTTTATAACAACAACAACAACAACAAAAGGGTGGGGTGCGTGTTAGTTGTTGTAAACTTCTTGCTGTAGGAGTTCTTTGTTCCTGCAGCTGTCCACGTGCGCCAGGTCGTGGTGCTCCTCCAAAACCTCCAACAAAACAAATGTTACTTTCTATTCTGCAACTCGTTGTTGTAGGAGTGCAGAAGTGCTGACAGCCTTAAAGGTCAGAGCCCCGAGAACAGGCTCTCCTGTCCAGTTCAGGCTACAGGCAACATTGTTTCCCAAAAGGTGCAGAGATGGCAAGACTGAGCCTAGAGAACAGGGCACAGGGTTAAAGGAAAAGGACAGATCAAATGTGGAGTCAGATTTGTTCTTTTCTATTACATCACCAGTATTTGTTATTGTCACTATTTTTTAAACCTGCACATGAAAAGATGCTCAACTTTGCTAATAATTAGAGAAATGCAAATCCAACCAACAATGTATTGAAAAATCCAAAGTAATCAAAAGCAGAGCTTAGGACAGTGAACCCTCTGTGCCCATCTGCTGCAAGGATCACGAGCTCCTGCCACTCTTGTTGGACAGATACTCAACATCTCTGCTACTATGCGATTCTGGGGTTTTTTTTGGGGGGGGTGGTTAATGAGGCTTATTTATTTTAATGGAGATAATGGGGATTGAAGCCAGGACCTTGTGTAGACGAGGCACACGCTCTACCACTGAGCTGTAGCCTCTCCCCCTACCCAAGCTTTTCTGACGCACATCCAAGACATCATTTCAGCCCTAAATACTTCAGTGATTCAATACTCAGTTAACTATATTAAATTACCCATTACCCCAATGAACAGGCACTAAACTCAAAACAAAATGCCGTGAGCCCTCCGGCCACACAGATGTGCATCCCCAAACTAGTCAGAGGACACTGGCTCACCTCTCATGTGGACTCTTGGCAAGCTGTTCTGGAAAGGGGCTGCGCACATCAGGTCACAGACTTCTAAAGACCAGAACAAAGAGAGAAGGTCACATTAGGTAGTTTATCTCACAGCAAAGATGGACAAAGAAATCAGTGCTGAAAACAAGGCACATCTTTGTCACTTAGTGTAAAATAAATGGAGTCTTGGGGCTGGTGGAAATGTTCTCTGCTGTCCACCAAGGTAGCTGCCGGCCACCTGTGGTGATCAAGTCCTTGGAATGTGGCTGAGGAACTGAATTTTCAGTTTACTTACTTTTGACTAATTTCAATGTGGACACGTGCAAACCCAGCCTTGAACGTGGCCTTTGCTTTCCAGCACTGATGGCCTGACAGCCGTCCCTGCACAGGTAGAAAGAAGGCACTTCCTGTGCAAACAGGGCAGGAGGCAGGAGGAAGAGATGGCACCAGTGTCCCCAGAGCCCCAGACAAAGTTCTGAGCAGTGGCCCTGAACGTGCTGCTGGGTCTCCAGCTGCTTTAGAGAGGTGATGACACCCTACACCACGCAAGGCCCATCCACTCTCCAGGAGAACCCAATGTGGAGAAAAATTTACTTCCAGCATCACAGGGTGACAGAACTCCCAAAGCCCCACCGTGCATCCACAGATGGTCAAGCACAGGGCGCCCTTCCCGAGTCTGGGGCCCACAAACAGGGGAGGGCTCCCCCGACTGGTGCCTTCACCTCAGGGCAGAAGATGAGCATGAGTTCCTGCACCTCCTACTCTCCACCTAACCTGAAACCATAATAAAGCAGGTTATTAAACAGAAATCAGAGAGTCAAAGTGTATGACTGCCAAGAGTTTCCCTTGAGGAGCTCCCCTAAGGTGACAGCAAAGCTAAGACCAAGAGGAGGGAGAGAAGGCTTTCTGTCCCCAACAGGTGAGGGTCCTGTTGTCACCTAACAGACACCTAATGCAGCGGTCAGCAGCCATCCCCGGCTTCACCAGAACCTCCCAGAAGGAGGCTGGCCCCTCAAGCTCCTGGTCACCTGTGCCTGAATCCTGTGCGCAGAATACATGTGACAGGCGCACTCGGAGCCAGCACACACACGAGCTGTTCCCGGGCCTCCCGCACTAGGAGTGTGTGTGTGTTGGGGGGACATGCTCAGGAAGGAGAGCACCGGATGTTGAGGCACAGCTTGCAAACAGGAACGAGGGTGGTGTCTGTGGGAGCCTATGCATCTACAGAAAGGTAGAGGAATGTCACCACTCATGTGCTGTGGTCTCCAGGACATATTTACTGTCCACTGCAAAGTGGAGACGGGTGATCGGCCCACCTGCGCCAGCAGGGCAGGAGGGCATTTGGAAGGTGACTGAGTGCAAGTGGCCCGGCCAGTGGGTGGCATCGCGGGGACAGTGCCACACAGACAGGGGTCTCTACTGGTGGTAAAGCACCTGCCTACCAGCAGTGCCCCTCCAAACGGGCCATCCAGCCATCTATGCTGCTTCCTGCTGCCACAGCCAATGAGCTCAAATTTTTGCCCCCAAACCAAACCACAGAAAGACGGTGAGCGGCTATGAAAGTCAGCATTAGAAACAAGCAGGCAGCAACGTGGGTGGACTTGGAGAGTGTCATTTTAAGTGAAATAAGCCAGAAAGAGAAAGAAAAACACCATGTATCATTCATATGTGGAATCTAAAAAAGACACTAATGAACTCATCTACAAAACAGAAACAGACTCACAGTGTTAGTAAACAATCTTCTATTACTGGTGGTGGGGAAATAGGGGCTGAGAAGGGATAAATTCAGAAGTTTGAGATTTGCAAATATTAACTATATATAAAAATAGATAAAACAAATTTCTGTACAGCACAGGTAATTATACTCAATATCTTCTAATAACCTTTAATAAAAGAGAATATAAAAATAAATATATGTATGTAATGCATGACTGGGACACTATGCTGTACACGAGACATTGACACACTGTAACTAACTATACATCAATTAAAAAACAAAACAAAACAAAACAGTGTAAAACTATTGTAAAACAAAAAGTTTAACAAGTATACACACATACAAATTAAAAAGAATAAATGACATCACCAAAAATTTCAGGTTGGGTTTAGATGGAAGAATTTGAAAAACAGAATGAAACAAACCTTCTCCAGAAAGCAGAGATTCAGAGCAAGATCAACATTTTTGGTTACTGAACAACTTCCCGGTGCCAGCCAGGGCCACCACCACCCTGGGGCCTCACCACAGGCACGGTGTCCCCGGCAGCTGGGGGATGGCGAACCCATTTGTCTAATTTGTGGCAGTTTGAAGGCCACATCCACCCTTAACATCTCCATCTATATTAGTGGGAGCCCACACGGATGCCAAACGTATTTTGCCACCACTTTCCTTGGAGACACGAACATAACCACCAAGGAGAAGTCAGTGTCTGGAGTCTGGATGTGATGGGATGTAGCGCGAGGAGCCAGGCACCTTCCACCTTCCAAAGTCCACCCGGTGGACCGACTGGAAGACATTACCCCTATTTCTAAAAGGACCAAAGCAACAGTGCAGAATTCCAGGCTGGAGCTGAGGAGGCTGCACTCGGCTTAGCTGCAGGCCATCTTTTTATCTATGTTTCGGAAGCAACCATCCACTCATAAGTCAAAGCTTTAAGATCAACTGACAGCTATTCATAACATCTTTTCTAGATGCCCAGTGCTACGTTCCTCACTCAGGAGAGTCATTACACAGTGTAGACTTGAGACCGAGGCCCAGGTGTCACAAGGAAGGAGACACCAAGGATGTGTGTCAGTGGGGCAGCGGGGCCCAGCCCTCATCCACCTCCTGAGAGCTGGAAGGTCCGTCCACTGTGGGGGCCTGTCTCCCAGGGCTGGGGGGCCTTAGAGAGTCCCAGACACCTCGGAAAAGCTGTGCTTGTGTCCAGGGATAGACAATGAGAATTTAAGGGTCTGGGCAGTTAAGGATCTCATCGGTCCCAGATTTTTCTTTTCCAAAGTTTTTTTTTTTTAAGTATTTTTCATTACTATTTTTATTTATTTATTTATTGTGGGGAGATAATTAGGTTTATTTATTTTACTGGAGGTGCTGGGGACTGAACCCAGGACCTCGTGTGTGCTAAGCACCCACTCTACCACTGTGCTGTACCCTCCCCCCTCTTTTCCGAAGTGTCTAACACAGGATCTCACTCCTTCCAGAAGCCAACAAATTTCCAGGTGCTGCCCTGACAAATCCTTTCAGCTGATGAGAGATGAGTTCTGCCCCTGCAGCTTCAAACTCCTGAGGTTCCATAATTATATTTTTCTCCTGTGGAGCAGAATATAATTATTTTATTGTATTACATTATTGTGCTATATTACATTACATTATACTGTAATGAGATGTACTAAGATTATTTTATCATCAAGGTTACCTATTTGTGGGTTAATCACCAGTGAACTCAACCCATCTTCAGTTATTTCAGACAGAACATGAAAAGTCAGCAAGGAAACATTTGCTCAAGAAAATCAATCATCTGAAAACTAGAATTTTTAAAAAATTAAAGTGTAGTGATTTACAAGTTGCATTAGTTTCATGTGTATAGCAGAGTGACTCAATTATACATGTATATCTCTCTTCTTTTTCAGATTCTTTTCCATTATCATTTATTACAAGAGACTGAATACAGTCCCCTATGCTGTACGGTAGGCCCTTGTTGGTTATGTATTTTAGATGTAGCTGTGTGCATCTGTTAGTCCCAAACTCCTAATTTAGGCGTTTGGTTCCATAATTATTTTTTGTTCATACAAGGCATCCTTGACATTTTCTATTTTGTAAAGGAAAAGCTTTTGACAGTTAATCTTATTTCCTAAAAGGGCAGCAGGACCAGAAGAGACAGCAGCCTCTAAGGGGTCCCCGCCACCAACCCGATCAATCCCAAAGGGCGGCCCCCGCCCTGCCCTGGGGCCAGTGACCAAGGAGCACCTTCAGGCCTGGACACACATGGGCAAGGCTGTGCTTTATGTGTGTGTTCAGGAAAAGCCACACGTGAGGGGAACTTTCCTGTATTAAACAATTCAATTTCATGATAAGTGATTACTATTTAAAGGAATATTCCCTAACTTATTTGGTTGTAAAACATTCACATGTATTTAGGGTGAAGATTCAGCTCTCCCTCAGCTGTTTCTGGGGCAAGGCTGCCCTGGACACCAGCTCCTCAAGGAGCCACATGCCACCTCCCCGCCACTGGTGCTGCAGGTCAGGGTGGCCATGCGAGTCACAGGGGGCAGGACAATGAGGACCTGGGGGTCCCCTCTCTCTGGAAAGGGTCTCCTTGGAGCAGAGCAGCAGAAGGAAAGCTGGAAGATGTGGATCCTGACCAGAGGTTGTACCCAGAACACTTTGATTTTTGCAGACACAGGTGTGAGGCGGCCAGTCCCGTGGCACAGCCAGCCCCTACAGGCCTGGCAGTCTGTCATGTCCAGCACAGCATACAGGGCACCGTGGTCTCTGTCATTGCAAAGCGCAACCCTGCCCCTGCCAAGCTGCCAGGGTCCTGGAGACAAGAGACTGCTTTAAGAAGCAGCAGAGCAGGAAGAGAGGGGACAGCTCAAGTTGTAGAGCATGTGCTCAGCATGCACAGGGTCCTGGGTTCAATCCCCAGCACCGCCTCTAAAAATACATAAATAAACCTAATCTCCCCCCGCCAAATAAGCACCAAAGCAGCAACAGAGCAAAGACCTCCCTTTATGGGTCTACAAAGGCAACGCAATTCCCACTGAAATCCCAGTATGCTTTTTAATCCATTTGACAAGCTGATTCTAATCCTTCCAAAGCAAAACCAGGATCCACGAAGAGGCAGAAGGTGCTTGAAGACATAAGGTCAGGAACACGTCCTGTCAGGCGTCAAGACTGAAGTTGGAGCTACAATGTTTAAGACTATGAGTTGGAAGCCAGGGACAGATGCACAGACCGGTGGGACATGGAAGAAAGCCAGGAGACAGAGCAGCATGTCCACTGGGAGCTGCAGGGGGACAGAATGACCCTGGGGACCAGCAAGTAGAGGCATCACCCTTCAGCCACTCGAGGAAGGACGACTGGTCACCCCCCCAGGGAGGGACAAAGAAACTTCCTCCAAGTCTCATATCGGACACCAAAACCAACCCCAGAAGGATTAGAACTGAAACTTAGAAAGCAAAACCTGCAACGTGTAGACGGAAATATGCAGGAATATCTCCATGGCTCCTAGGTAGCAAAGCACTTCTTTTAAGAGACACAAAATGTGTTAACCATGAAAAAAAAAAGTGACTATATTCAAAGAGTATCAGTTTATCAAATACCACCACTACCGGAGTGAAAACTCAAGCCACAGACAGGGAGAGGTGTGTGCATCAAATGCAACACAGAAGATACACAAATTATAGTACAATGGACACATGACACGAAGGGAGCATGTAACAGCAGGGAAGATGCCCCACTCCTCAGTCCTGAGGGAGACGTAGAGTGACGCCCATGAGAGCCCGTGTCACACTCACTAGGCCCTCAGTTCAGAGCTGTCAGTGGACATGACCTACAGGGGACAGAGGGACAGGCTAAATGACACCAGAGGCAACCAGTGGAGAAAGCGGGTGTCCCACATGTGATTTCTTAGTGATGAGGGGCTCCTAGTGTCTGCTTTATCAGGCTCTCCACACAGCAGGAATGGGGCACATGCAGCTATTTAAATGTAAAATAATTAAAATTCAATAAAATTTAAAAATCAGTTCTTCCGTCACATGGAGCCGCACTTCGAGGGCTCAACAGCCTCAGCTCCGAACTCTCCATCACAGACAGCGCTCCCGGGCAACGGTGCTCCACACCTTACGTGTGTGTCACATACGTTCATTTAGATGCAGCAAATACTGTATAATAAAACATTCTGACGATGCTCACAGAGTAAGCCATTCTTTAATGATGAGCTCCATTTCATATCGGTTTTCCTTTTGTAATGATTTTTCAAAATTTCCAATTTTATTTAATAAAATGGGTTTTGAATAGAACAAATAGAAAAAATGCAGTAGTATTTTTTAGAAATATATATAGACAGAAATATAACATCAAATGTAGAGAAAAAATAGCATAGGAAGCAAAAAAAAAAAAATGATGCCATGATTTGTTAAAGCTTAAAAATCATATTTCCAAATAGGAAAAAAAAAAGTTTACTTTTAATTTGAAAGTTTTTCTGTTTTTCAATTGTAGGAAACTAATTCAAATTAAATTCTAAATAGTCGTGAAGAAAACCCTTGCTCCCCTTCCCTTATTAATGATCCCAATAAATCAAGCCTCTAAATCCTTTCCTCTCCCACCACCCCGGGGCGAGCCCGCAGGACCCAGGCAGGGCTGGGCACCCACCAGGCTCTGCTGGCCGGGCAGGCAGAAGAGGACGGCGTCGCCCACCTCCCGCAGGTTCTGGAAGCATGCTGTCTTCAGCTCTGTGTACTCAACGACGTCCTTCAACTGGAGCTGGAAGATCTCCAGGATGCCTGTGGTGGGGGGGTGAGTCTGAGGTTGGGGGAGGCTGGAGGGGCAGGAGATGCCCCAGGGTGCCGCCTGGGGTCCCAGGCGGGAGCATTCTCTGACACGGCCACCGTGCCCACATGGGCATGGCCACCTGTCTCCTGAGCCCAGCACCACCTGGGCCCTGGACCTCAGCTCCAGAGCCTCTGTCCCTGTCAGCCCTGTGCAGAGCTCGTGTTACTGTGCTTTTCAGACACTGTGTGTTTTGCACATTGAAGTTTGTGGCGACCCCGCATTGAGCAAGTCTACAGGCGCCATTTCCCCAAAAGCATCTGCTCACTTCCCACCTGTGTCACATCGTGGTCATTCTTAGAATAGTTTAAATTTAAAAACTTTTTTCAGGTTTTTTTCCCCTTATATTATTTTTGTTTTTGCTTTGGGGGCTTGGATTTACTTATTTATCTACTTATTTGTTTATCTACCTATCTATTTATTTGTAATGGCAGTACTGGGGATTGAACCCAGGACCTCGTGCATGCTAAGCACACTCTACCACTGAGCTACACCCTGCCCCCATTTTAAAGTTCATTATTATATTTGTTAGGGTGACCTGTGAGCAGTGGTCTTGGATGTCACTATGCCAAAAGGTCACAACTTGCTAAAGGCTCAGATGTTGGTTGGCATGTTTCAGCAATGAAGTGTTTTTTAATTACGGTGTGTAGTTCTTTAAGACATAATGCTATTATGCACTTAACAGACTACAGTCTAGTGTAAACATAACTTTGCATGCCCTGGGAAACCAAACAAGTCATGGGGCTCGCTTCTTTGCGGTGGTCTGGAGCCAAACCTGCCATGTCTCCCAGGTTTGCCTGTATCTTCCGAGGAGGCATCATGTCCAGCAGAGGTAGGAAGGCAATTGTTAAAACTCACTTCACAGGCACAGAGGGCAGTGTACTTAATCCGATAAAGGACTAAGCCAAAGCCCTGCAGCTAAACTCCTACTGGGTGGTGACACCCGCACAGCTTCCTGCAGGGCTCCTGCGCAAGACAGCGCATCTCCACTGCTGTCCTGGAGGCCCTGGATGTTGTGATATGGCAGGAAAAGACACAAAGCATGAAGCCTGGACAGAAAGTCACTGTCCCCTGACTCAGTCCTACAGTCAGTGCTGACCCAGTCAGAACTCCCCGAGCTGACTCCGGAATGGGTAGTCACACAGAAGACGTGGAAAAGTCAAAACAACCCCGAGAGGGACAAAGTCAGAGACTTAAGAGGTTTCAAACCCCTCATCCCAACAGGTCGGCCCTGAGTGCTGGCCCACAAGGACCCATGGCCCTGCCCGCCCAAGAGGCCATCGCTTCCTCTCGTGGTCCACAGCCCACCTCATCCACCCCCCAGGCCTCAGTATCACCCAGCGCGAGCTCAGACCCTCCCGGGGGGATGTTCCTCCACACGTGTAGCCCCCCAGCAGGCACTAAAGAGCAGGGTCCCCCCAGCAACACAGTGTCATCTACACGAGGTGCACAAGGGGCCACGGGCCTGGCCACACAGTGGGGTGAGGACATGTAGGGAGCGGCCCTGAAGTCCACAGCTCTGCCCCAGACCAGCTCTGGATTTGGCCTAAATGGCTTCATCTCCGACATTAAAAATGCCCCCCACTGGCCAGGATCTGAGCCCGTTTTATGACCCCAGTGTTACCATCTGTTTCTGACAACGGACTCAGGCTCCTGAGCCAGGCTCACTGACGGCCCTTTCCCTCCCCAGAGGTCGAGTGGTTCACCTCGCCATCTCCCGAGACACCAGCAACAGCCCTGGGGGCTCAGCCTCACCAGCGGACTGCCCGTCAGAGCAGTGTCCCATGGGTGGTCCACATGTGGGCTTAGCAAAGCAGTCATCCAGCTCTCAGGAAAGTATTAATGGATATGAGACAAAAGGCAGTTTTGTACGAGACAAGAGTTCCTGCAGTCCCGTTTTATCAAGGACGATGCTTTCTGAGTTCACAAAGGCTGTTTGTGTGAGGAACCCCAAACCAGTGCTGTTCAGGCCGTGCAGGGCTGCACCCCACAGGGCACCCCTGCCCCAGGGCCCTATAGCCGGCCAGCCAATGTGACAGACGGGCTGCACCCTGCGTGGAGCTTCCCCCAAGTCTGGGCCGGTCAAGCCCGGTGGGCAGCTGGACCTGGCAGTCGAGCTCCCCGCCCCTCCCTGGTCAGTGATGTTCAGGATCCCGGTGTTGCAGGAGAGCCGAGGTGCGCAGGGTTCAGAGCACTGTCACCACCACCCCACAACTCCCACACACCCTCCTGCAGCCTGCTCCTGGCTGAAAGGCTGCAGACACTCAGGCTCTGGTTGGCCCCCACCTCCTCCCAGCGGGGAAAGCAGATGGCAACCTTACCAGTGACTGCCCACTTGGTCTCCCTCCCTGCTGCCGGGCTGACACTGCCCCCGCCCCCCGTGCCTCCAAGGAGGTGCCGTGCTCACTGGGGGAGCCATACTTGTGTGAGGCAGCCGGCAGACCTCGGGCACCACCTCCATCAGTGTGCCCTCATACTGCAGGATGGTGCCTCGCAGCTGAGGGAGAAGGGCAGTGTCAGCCACCAGCTCCCACTGCCCTATGGGCCGAGGTGTGACAGGGACTTGGGAAAAGGAGTCTGTTCATAAAATGCCCCGTGATGACCCAGGACTGAGAATCACTGGCTAGAAAGGAAAGCCCCCCTACCCCCACCCCAGGAAGTGGGTGCAGAATCCCCCCCAGGAAGGCCGCACACCCGAGGGGCACACACCAGGCTCCTGGCCACCTGCAGCAGCTCCCCCCTAACCGCTGCGATGCCCTGGAAGCGCGGGGGCCCACGAAGCTGCAGCCGCCGTTGTAAATGCCCGAGCAGGCCAGGTTCCAAGGCTGGGGACAGACCGCGTCAGTGCTTGGCAGAGTCTCGGGGATTTCAACGCAGCTCCTACGCGCTCGTGAAGAGGATGAACTGCTTGCCAAAGTGCATGAGTACGCAGGGCCCTCGGGTGGAGGGATCTGGAGAACCTGTTAGACTCCCCTTACTGGTATATATGATTTCAACCTGAAGACGTGAAAACAAACTTGCTAAGACAGAAGGAACACAAAACCACTTGGTTTTCAACATTTATTAAACTGCTGGTCCTACAAAAGCATTTTGAGGTCCTGCAAGGAGAAATGAAATTATCTTACAGCCTCTTTGCTGCCCCCATGGAACTGCTCCTAGTCTCCTGTGGGAGACATGCAGGACAGACTCTGATGGGGTAGGGGAGCTGCATTCTCAGGGATGCAGGGTGGGCTGGGAGGAAAGGTAATCAGGGTGGCTTCCTGTAAGAGGGGACCTCCAAGCTTGTCTAAGGACAAGGGTACACACTCAGCATGGAGACTCCTAATGCAAGCATTCAGTGCTATGCATTTCCCTCACACACTTCTTTAGCTGCATCCTGCACACTTTGATATATTTGCATTTCATTTAGTCCAATGTCTTTTTAAAAAATTTCTGAGTCTTCCTCTTACCCAAGGTTCATTTAGAAATGTGTTCATCTGCAAGTGTTTGGAGATTTTCTTGTCATCTTTTTGTTATTGATTCCTAGTTTGAGTTCACTGTGGTCAGATAACACACTGTAATATTTCAATTCTTTTAATTGTTTTGAGGTCTGTTTTAGGATATGGTTTACCTTGGAGAATGCTCATGGGCACTTAAAAAGAACCTGTGCTGCTGTTGTGGGGTGAAGTGTTCTGTACATACCAATAGTGTCCTGTTGGTTGAAGGTGTTCGGCTGACTTTCTGTGCACTCACTCTTTCAATTACTAAGTGAGAGGAAGTCTGACTTCTCCAGTTACAATTGTGCAGTTGTTCATTTCTCCTTCCACTTACGTCAGTTTTTGCTTCAAGTGTTTTGAAACTCTGTTGTTTGGTGCATCAACATTTAGGATTGCTGTATTTTCTTGCCTGACCTTTTTATCATTATGTAATATCCCCCATCCTTGGTAATAGTCTTTGCTCTAAAATCTACTTTATCTTACATTTACACAGTTACTCCTGCTTCCTTCCTTCCTTCCATCCTTTCTTTCTTTCTTTAGTAGTGGGGAGGTAATTAGATTTATTTATTTGTTTGCTTCTTTATTTAATGGAGGTAATAGGGATTGAACCCAGGCCCTCATGCATGCTAAGCACACACTCTACCACTAAGCTGCACCCTCTCCCCTACTCCTGCTTTCTTTTCAAATCAGAAGGGTTTGTTTAAACATATAAAACTTTTGCAAAGAAGCATGATTTAAAAAAATATGAAAGGAACCCTCCTACACTGTTGGTGGGAATGTAGTTTGGTGCTGCCACTATGGAAAATGGTATGGAGAGTCCTTAAAAAACTGAAAATGAAGTTACTACATGATCCAGCAATCCCATTCCTGGACATATATCTGGAGAAAACTCTAACTTGAAAAGATGCATGCACCCCAGTGTTCATAGCAACATTATTTACAATAGACAAGACATGGAAGCAACTTAAATGTCCATTGATAGATGACTAGATAAAGAAGATGAGAAAAATTTATAAAATGGAATACTAGTCAGCCATAAAAAGAATAAAATAATGCCATTTGCAGCAACATGAATGGACCTAGAGATCATCATTCAAAGTGAAGTCAGAGAAAGACAAATATCAAATGATATCACTTATATGTGGAATCTAAAAAAAAGATACAAATGAACTTATATACAAAACAGAAATAGACTCACAGATGGAAAACAAAGCATGGTTACCCAAGGGGAAGTGGAGAGAGGGCTAAACTGGGAGTTGGGGATTAGCAGATACTAACTACTGTATGTAAAATAGATAAAAAGGCCCTACTGTATGATACAGGGAACTATATTCAATACCTTAGAATAACCTTTAGTAGAAAATAAGCTGAAAAAGAGCAGATAAATATGCATATATGACTGAGTCATTATGCTTCCACCTAAAAATAGCACATTGCAAAATAATTATACATCGACTACAAAAATATAGATTTGCTCATTACTAAATTCTAAGACCTTGATTAACACATATTGCACCTTAAGAAATTAACCAAGGTTGTAACTGTCAAAGCAACACCAGCGCATGAAGTGAACATGCGCATCTGAGAGGTGGGCAGCGGCCCGCAGCACTGAGCAGCGTTTGCACAGCAGCGGCATGTTGCTGAGTGGCTGGACTTTGTCCTCACCCTTTCAAGAGTATTGAGTGTTTGTGGGCAGATGGCCAAATTGCTTGCAAGTCAGCTGGATCCTTTCGTGACCTGTCAGGGTGTGCGGCAGTCACTCCCCTAGGGCTGGTACTGAGACAGGCCCTTCTGGCAACTCTCTCGAGTGCCTGGGTGCTCAGTGAGGTTTCCCCCTTCTTGTGGGCAAGGCCCAGCGAGCTCTGGGAACTAGTCCATCTACAGCAGCCCCTCCTCTCCTAGTCACGGAGTTTAATATTCAAGCAAAGACTAAAAAGGGCCCCTAGTTTTGTCTCAGGAGCTGTTTCTCTGTGTACCTCTCTCCTCTCCCATACTCTGCCTTGAAAATTCCAGCTGTTTTGGCTTCCTCAACTTCCAATCTGTCTCCTCCACTGAGCAAGATGTCCGAAGTGCTTCCAGGCAGAAAGCCAGGGAAGTCAGAGTTCACACCCCTCGTTTCCTTTCCCTCAGGGGAACATCCAGTGAAAACAGTTGCTTCATAAATTGTGTCCACAGTCCCACTTGTTTAAGGCTAAAGAGTAAATGCAAACTGTTACTCCAGTATCCTAAACAACGTTTATTTTTAAAATTGGGGGGGCGGTAATTAGGTTTGTTTGTTGTTATGTATTATGTATTTATGTATGTTATGTTTGTATGTTGTTATGTATGTATGTATTTATTTATTTATTTATTTATTTATTATTTATTTAATGGAGGTCCTGGGATGAACCCAGGACCTCGGGCATGCTAAGCACACACTCTACCACAGAGCTATACCCTCTCCCCAAACAACTGTTATACACCATATTTTGACCGTATGTATTTCTCAATCTAAAGACCAAAATAATGGAAACAAATACTGAATTCCGGTTAGTAGTTTGTGTTTTGCAGTGGGTAAGGTCAGTATTTCTGAAGCTACTTTCTGCACAGCCTAGAACTGAGCAAATGAGGGAATACACTAAGAATGATGAAACAAGAATCCTCAGTGCAGAAGGAAGTTACAGAAATGGAACTGAAGCCTGCAGTGCTGAATGGAAACTGATGGCCACAGTGTGAATACATGGCTTTAATAGACAGACAGCAGGATGGAAGGAGGCCCACATAAACATTAGGGGTTTAGCTGTGTTCCCCCAAAACAGAACTTGTAGCCCTAATCACCAGTCTCTCAGAATGCGCTCATTCAGACACAGGGTTGTTGCAGATGTAATTAGTCAAGATGAAGCCATTCTGGAGCAGAGTGCACCCTTAATCCAATATAACTAGGGCTGATGTCCTCACAGGAAGAGGACAGAGACACAGAAGGAAATCACCACGTACTGACAGAGACAGAGACAGAGACGGACTGGAGGGATTTGGTTGCAGGCCGGGGACCACTGGCCACACCACAAGTGGGAAGTCCAGACAAGTCCTTCCCCAGAGTCCCAGAGGGACCAGAGGCAAGGACACACCTAACACCCAGGCTTGGCTTAGTTTTAAAATATTCTCCATTAAAAGGAGTCCTGGTGAATCACAGATTTCAAGGATAAGGTAGGAGAATTCCAAGATGAACCTGGAAGCCCCTGTGGTGAAGAAGGCAGGGCAGGGTTGCAGAGCTCTGGGGACAGCCCAGAAGACATGGAGATGAGGCTGGAGGGGATCCCACTGGCCAAAACATGGCCGACTCAAGCCACAGAATCAAGTCCTGCCAGTAACAGATCATAACCCTGCGTTAGGATCCCTGAGACCTCACTCAAAATAAATAAACAAATAAATAAGCACTAACAAGCACACACAGCAGAATGCCAACTACTACCTGTAGATGGAATGAAAAAGCTCCCACATCACCACTGTTCAACTGCCGTAGTGAGAACGGCTTTGGGTCAGAATCATCAACAGATTCTAAAATCAGTGGGTCAAGTTTTAACAAGGAGCAGGTTATTTAAAGTCTCAAATTATCTCCTTATAAATTACTTAACAAATTCAAACAGAAAAATGGTACCATGCCAGCAGAGAAACTTGGCAGCCACCACCCTGAGCACAGCCAGTGGTGGGACAGCCTCGTGGTGCACCACACCCTACTCAGGGCACACCCGCCTTCGGTGCTGTTCCAGCCAGAGGACCGACTCTGAGCCCAACTGCTGGCTTACTGCCAAGGCTACAGTATTGTCACAGTGAGATGCTGTGCAGGTTAAACTGAAGTCACAGACCACCTAAGCGCCCTCCCAGAGTCACCAGGCACAACTCATGCATCAGAAATAAGCAGCAAAACAAGCGGACACGCCAGACAACAAAGGCAGTCCTGGGCTCCTGCAAGCTCCCGGGAAACCCTGAGGTGGGAATTAAAACACCGGGCGCACACTGCGGTTCTCACCCTGGACACACAAAATGCCTTTTCCCGGTAATGAAGCATTAAGGGTTCCACCAGAAGACCTAAAAATACAGAATGGCTCTTGCTGGCACTGATGGAAGGGAGAGGCCCCCAGAGCTGCTCTGGTGTGTGCCTGCCTGAACTGCACCCCAGTTTTCTGGGCCCGAGGAGGCCGAAGTCACATCACACTGGTCCCAGCCAGCACACGTGCCAAGGTTGCAGCTCTGACACACATGACACTGGGTTCCCGAGCAATCATATGGCCTCCAGGCACCTGGGCTTTGGGCGGGCTCTGCAGACCCACCCGTGGGCTCCCAGGGAAGCACCAGGCGAAGGCAGCTTTCTGCTCACCGACATGATGTAGACCTCGTGCTGGGCAGGCTCAGGGAACTGAGGGTAGAGGTCCTGACCTGAGTTCTGGCCACCTCAGCTCTGATATCGGGGGTCCTGCCACCAGCAGGACAGGCGGCCCTGGACAGCGGGGCTGTTCCCTAGCATCAGCCACAGTTGGGGTGAGGGCACAACTCAGAGGGCGGAGCCTCAGAATCTCTTTCCCTGACTCCAGACTCCTCACCCAGCTTCCATCCAGATGCCCGAAGCATCCTTCAGAAAACACAGTGATTCAGCAGAAGGGTTTACAGCGTGTGCTGAATGTTCCTCCTCACGTCACTTTCACCTGCCCCACCACCACCCAGCCGCCCCGCAGTCCTTCCACGGCTCCTGGTGTTTCTGAGGCCTCGGCCCATCTTAAATATTGTCACCAAGATGACCGGGAGAGATGGGCGATGTGTGCGCTCAGTGCAGTGGCCACAAAGTAGGCCCAGGGGACATTTCAACTGTTCCTTTTGCAAGATCTCTGGTAATCCCTTAAAAGGGAGACAAATGCTTGGCAATCAAAAATGCAATCCAAAGTTAACACCCCAAAAATCACAGCTCCTGTGTCACCTGATTCTGCTCCCCATCCCCTGCCCCCACTGTAACATACTTTCTGGACTTGCCAACACTGGGGTTCTGTTGCATTTCACCTTTGGAGTTGCCAGTTCTAAGCACTGGACAAAAATCATTTCAGGGACATAATAGAAATTCAATGCAAAGGTTCCAAATGGACTAACCAAAGCAAAGAACATCTTGCAAACATTGGCCATGACTTCAACAGATTTTCAGAAGCATAACAAGCATGTATATACCCTTGCTAACATGGCGTGCTCTCCTTTGAGATCACATGGGGAAAAATGTGTATTTAACAGTATGCCTATTAACAACTATTTCCGCAAAATAAAAAAGTACATTGTCTTTGACCATAACAAAAACTCTAGAAGACATTTTTACAATGGAAATCATTAGGAATTTAATTATTTCCATGTATATATATATTCTAGCTTTTCTACAATTATGGGGAATTACTTGCATAATAAAAATATTTTTTCAGTTAATACTAACTCTATAACAACTTTAAAAACACCTGTTTCAATAAAGTGGGCACTCAGAAGGGAGCTGACAGGGCTGAGTGGTCTCTCAAGTTTGCTTCCAGTGGCTTACACCCAGCCAGGCATGGGGACACCTGATCCAAGGAGGCTCCTCCACCTGTGGCTCCTGTGGCCATGGCCACATGTCCCCTCTGCTGCCCGGGGCTGGGCCAATGGCTCTGATGCACAGATCCACACACCAGGAACAGGCCTGCCTCCCCACAAGGAAAGCAACGCTGGGTCCCAGACAGATGAGGGCAACAACAGGCATGATCAGGCTGCAGGAGGGCCTCCCTTCTGCCCTCAGGGTCAAAGCTCAGCCCCTCTGGATCAAGACACAAAAATCTAGGCCTAGATATCAGCCGTGATTAAGCCAGCACGTGGTGGGATGTTCACATGAAGTAATGAAGCAAAGTAAAAGTCAAAGACACTTATTTTTAAGCAGTGGTGATGACACTCACACAGACGCTCACATACACGCACACACTGTCTCTTACACACCCACCATCACTCATATTCCCCCACTGCTCTCACTAGTACTCACACAGTCTTACATACACGCACACTCCTGCATGTGCTGACACAGAACAGGGTGCAGAGAGGATGAGCCTCAGGCAGGAGGATGCCCAGAATGCAGGGGCCACCCCAGGGCCACCCCAGGACGTGGGCCGCTTCACAAGGCGGGACTGCACGACCCTGCAGCCAGCAGCCATGCCACCCACCCAGTGGGTCGCTTTGTGCTGCTCAATAAAGTGAAATGATAGGTGGGTGGGAGGCTGGCTGACCAGCTGATCCTCATGTTCCCCAAAACCTCAGAGTAGAACCAAAGAAAAGAGAGGCACCCAGCACGTTCCAACGTCTGCAGACTTCAAAGTGTGCTGGCAGTGCCGACCCGGCAGCTGCCGTCCACGTGCAGCACGGGGTTCACCCCGAGCCTCAGGGGTTGCTCCAGATGGGAGCCTCGGCCCTGCCGCCTGGTCCGCACGAGCCACGACCGCGCCACACTCCCACGGGCTGGCCCACGGCTGCCCCTGCACACACGGGGGACCAGGAGGGCCTGAGCACCTTGGATGCAGGAAATGATGGGGCACAGGGGGGCAGGGTGGAGGCCCTGAGACCACCCTGCTAGATGCCCGCTGGCGGGGCGCCCAGCACCACCCTGCGGCGGCGCGCTCACGGGCTGGCGGGGCCGCTGCGGCGGCCGGCGGGCGGGAAGCCGGGGCCGGGTTCCCGGAGGGTGCGGGGGAGGCCCTCCCGCAGGCGCCGCACGGTGGGGCCGGCCTCCCGGAGCACGGAGTCGAAGCTGTCCAGTCAGGCATCTGCTCAGCAGCGTGTGGGTCACGCGATTGATTTCCAGGAGGCCATCCAGCTCCTACAGAACCAGAGACGGGGTGTGAGGACAGAACCGGGCCTGGCACAGCGGCCTCCATCCCCTACACAGGCAGTGATGGTGGGAGCAGGGTGGGCAGGGCAGGGTGTGGGTGGTGAGGGGCTGCGCCGTGGGGCCCGAGGTCTAGGCCAGGAGCACACGGGGGCCTGGCTGGGGACACGCACTTGCTGCCCACACCCCAGTTCAGCCCGTCCTCTCCACTGCTCCTGCAATGCCCTCCTTTTCATGATTGCCCCCTCAGGGCCACTGTCCTTTCTCCAGTGTGGTCACCTCCCCATTGTCCACTGCTGGCCTCCAACACCCTCACAGGGCAGAGAGCACTGGGATGTGTCCACAGCCACCCGCTGGCAGGCTGAATGTCAGGTGTTGGCCTGAGTCGGCATCCCTATATTCCAAAGCACAGCCTCACCACAGAGAGGCCAGCACATTCAGAGCCAGCCTCCCAGGCTGTTACACTGACTGTCCACAAACCTGCCCAGATCTGCACTAGCCACCACGCAGCCACCCGTCACATACAGCAACGGGGATATGGCTGGTCCAAACTGAGGTGCACCGTGCGTGAGACACACAAGATTTCAGAAACCAAATGTGAAAACAAAGAATGTAAGCCACCGACGACAGTGTTCTTTTATAATGATTGTGTGTTGAACTGTTCATTTGGGGGCATAGTGGGTTAAATAAAATACATTATTAAAATTAATGTCCCCTATTTCTTTTTCCTTTTCTAATGTGATGTTTAAAACAATCTCCACAGCCATATTCTACTTGTACTGGGCGGCATGGGTCTCGGTCAAATCCTCAACCAGTGGTTTTCATCTGAATCATGTAGGACCAAGGCCAGGGAAGATACTGTGGCCCAGACCAAGCCAGTCTGCAGGAAGGGCCCCTGGGGGCCTCCGATCCCGGACAGCCGCAGGATCCTGAGGAAGCGCTGGAGGGCTCACTCACCCCTGCCCCACAGAGATGCCCTCTGCTCTGAGGGTGCCCCAAGGGGACACCCCCACCCCAGAAGCTGCTTCTCAGGAACAAACAGTCTTCCTGGAGTCCTTGCCTGCATACTTTACTCTTGGAAGATTGAAATGGCACAGACTCCTTAATTTGCACTTCCTTCCCTGCTGGCGATCAGATTTTCTGTCCTTGATCACACTGCTCAGACACCCAGGGGACTTTCCTTCTTTAAAGTCCAACACTTTCACTACAATAGTTCTTGGTATTGGCCACCTTGGGTCAGTTCTCCCAGGCATGTGATGTGAAAAGTGCACTCCATTTTTCATTTCATCAAAGTTAATTCTTGAGATAACATTTTTAATCTTTGTTCCATCTTGTTCCTTTGATTTTCATCCTCAGGGATGTCTATGTGTGTTGGATCTTCACTGACCATCTTCTACGTGATTTTCTCTCAATCCTTTTTGTCTCTCCTTTTCTTTCTTTCTATCTTTTTTCTTCTTTTCTTTCTTTCTTGAGGTATAGTCAATTTACAATGTTGTGTCAATTTCTGGTGCACAGCACAATTCCTCAGTCATATATGAACATACACATATACTCATTTTCATATTCTCTTTCACCATGAGCTACTAACAGATATTGAATATATTTCCTTGTGCCATACAGTATAAACTTGTTTATCTGTTTTATATACACCAGTCAGAATCTGCAAATCTCAAACTCCCAGTTTCTCCCTTCCCACCTCCCTCTCCACTGGCAACCACAAGTCTGTATTCTATGTCTGTGAGTCTGTTTCTATTTTATATATAAGTTCATTTGTGTTTTTTTTTTTTTATGGATCCACATATGGGTGATATCATATGGTATTTTTCTTTCTCTTTCTGGCTAACTTGACTAGAATGACATTCTCCAGGTCCATCCATGTTGCTGCAAATTATTTTATCATTTTTAATGGATGAGTAGTATTTCATTGTATAAATATTTCACAACTTCTATATCCAGTCATCTGTTGATGGACATTTAGGCTGTTTCCATGTCTTGGTGAATGTAAATAATGCTGTTATGAACACTGGGGTGCAGGTGTCTTTTTGAAGTAGGGTTACCTCTGGATGTATGCCCAGGAGTGGAATTACTGAGTCATATGGTAAGTCTATTTTTAGTCTTTTGAGGAATCTCCATACTCTTTTCCACAATGGCTGCACCAAACTACAGTCCCACCAGCAGCGTAGGGGGGTTCCCTTTTCTCCACAGCCTCTCCAGCATTTATTGTTGGTGGACTTTTGAATGATGGTCATTCTGGCTGGTGTGAGGTGATACCTCATTGTAGTTTTGATTTGCATTTCCCTGATAATTAGTGATATTGAGCATTTTTTCATGTGCCTATTGGTCATTTGTATGTGTTCATAGAAGAATTGCTTGTTTTGGTCTTCTGCCCATTTTTGGCTGTATATAATCATGATCCCATGGCTCCAGAAAAGCAGGTAAAACACAAAATAATCAGCCCCTCAAGCTGTGACTTGAGGGAAAAAAAATACACTGGTCTCAGGGACAAGGAAAAAAAGAAGTCACCCACATTATATCACAGAAAAAACAACAACAGGACAGAGAAGAGCAACATAACCATGAACATGACATTGTCCAAACATATGAGAGCAACAAAACAAAACAAACAAACAAAAAGACAAGACAACCCAATTGAGGAGGAAACAATCCCGGACAAAGTGCTAATTTTCTTCAGTACAGAAGCTCTGTGGTTCTGCAGCAGGAAAAGGACCTGAATTTTTGGATATGTATTTTGAAGAATTTAGCAGTAAAGTGCCATGCATAATTTTCATTGAAGTGATTCATGACAGGACAGAAATGAAAAAGGACACAAATTAATATCACTTTCCACTTCTGGCTATAATGGAGGAAAAGGGACTCACTTTAACCTACCACCATAAATAATTAGAAAACTAGAAAAACTATATGGGAGGAAAAAGAAATGAGGTTAAGAGCTACAACTGGCCCGATGTACTACCTAAGAGCAGTTTCTGGGTCCATGTGAGGGTGAAAGAACCCAGACAGAGGCTGCTGCTCTCACCAAATTGAGGAGCCAGATACCTGAGTCCAGAGAGGGCAGGCATTTAGGATTTGTGGGTCAGGGTATGAACGAAGAGGAAGCCACACAGAAAGGAAGCCCAGAGAGACTCAGAGGGATCCCCTTACATGTCTGGCTGAGCACAAATCTGATCATGTGAGCGAATCAACTATCCCAGGTCAGAAAATAAACCACAAAGAAAGTAAGCAGAGGATTCTTCAAATCTTATACAGAGGTCAGAAGTGTTCATACTCCCACCAGCCAGAGAAGACAGACCTGTAATACATGGAGCACTGGGTAAAGTCTTCAGAAAACCATCACCTTATTCATGGGGTAAAATTAGCCATGAACTAAAGGTTGTTCTGGACTTACCCTAACAAACTCTAAAGGCCATCTTCCAAAGGATTTGACTCATTCCAAGTAGTTTAATTTCTCACCCCTCCAAAAAATATGACAGTGTTTAAAGAAGAGACAAAATCAAACACAGAAAAACAGTAAAATCAATAATGATCTGCAACCAATCAGAAATTACTATGCATGTGACGAATCAGGAAAATATTTTTTCTCCAATTTCTAGAGGGAAAAAAAGCAGACATTAGAAACAAATTATAGAGATGATGGACTCCGTATACAAACAAGTTAAAAGTTATTATAAACATGTTATAAGAACATTATAAAAACATACAGGTAAACAAACATGATGGGGGAAAAGTGAAAGATAAAATTCCGTCTATAGATCCAAGAAACTCAACAAATCCTAAGCAGGATAAATATAAAAGAAAACCACTCAGAGGCAAGTCATGGGCAAACGGCTGAAATCTAGGGACGAAAAACCTTAAAATCAGCTGTGGGCGGGTTAGGACCAAAGGAGCTAGAGAAAAAGACATTACACACAGAGGAACAAAGGTGTCAAAGACAGCATGACTCGACATAAGTCACAAGGTAGTTTAGCAACATGTTTAAAGTACAAGGAAAAAAATCTCAACCTAAGATTCTATACCCAGTGAAAATATCTTTCACAAATGAAGATGAAAGAAAAAAAGTAAAACGAACCGTTTCAGACATCAAAGCTGACAATTCATCACCAGTAGCCCTGCTTGAGGAAATGTTAAAAGTTTTTCAGGCAGAAGGAATAATCCAGCTGGAAATCTGTGTTGACACAAAGAATAGTGCCAGAAATAATGAATATATGAGAAAATTTAAAAATTTCTTTTCTCATTTTTAAAATCTCTTTCAGAGTTAAGTGACTGTACTTAAAAAGACACTACGTAATGTGGCATTTATGATGCACATACAATTAAAATGTATGACGACACAGCGTGATGGAGGGGAGGAGAAACAGAAGCATACCACACATCAAGGGGCATTTTACCTGAAGGTATACACTGGTAACTTACAAATGTACGCTGTACATCCAGGCACAGCTTCTAAAAATATATAGTAAATAGGTATATTAAATAAACCAAGAGAAGAGATAAAATGCGATTATTTTTAAAGCAAATTAATCTCAAAGGATGTAGGAAATGAGATGTAACAAAAGACTATGAACAGAGGAACTAACAGAAAAATAGTAGGATGGTAGTTTTAAACTCAATCATGTAAATAATTACATTTAAAGTAAATGATCTGAACATATTAATTAAATGACAGAAAGTAATTTTCTTATTTTTCAAAAAAGAAAATGTAAACATGTGCTGTCTAAAAGGCACTTTAAACACACACAAAAAGATGAGTCAAAGGAAAAGGGTTGGGGAAGTTACACCATACAAACACTAACCCAAAACTAGCCCAGAGGGGCTGCAGTGTTATCAAAGTGAATTCAAAACAACCAACTCCACCCCCCAAATCTGAGGGATAAAGACAGACATTTGATAACGCATCCAAAGGCTGTAACAGTCCTAAGTGTGTATCAAATAACAGAGCTTCAAAGTACATGAAGAAAAAGCTGACAGAAATTCAAGTAGACAAATCTGTAATTATAGTTGGAAATCACAACAGTCCTCACTGAACAAGAGAACAAAAAACAAGGATTGAACACTAGTGGTGTCCTGTCAAGTGTCCCCCCATCTTGTGTCACTGGTCACACCCTCTGCCCCACTCGTGATCCAGGCCACGGTGCTCAGCCCAGCTTCGCTCAGCAACTGCTCTGTGTAACAAAAAGATGTCTGCACTACCCACCTTGCGGCACCCGGGAGAGGAAGGTAAATTTCAGATCTGCTCAGCCTCCCAGGGCTGCGGGAAGGGGGCCCAGATGCCTACCGCTCCTTGTCATTCACCATGTTGTTGAATGCTCAGCGTCAGTGGCCAGTTATTAGTGTTCTCCCAGGCTCCTGTCTCACACCTAGTACTTAGTAGATGTTCACATGCTTTCCCTAGGGCCGCCTTAACAAGTTACAACCAACTAGGGGGCTTAAAACAGCACAAATTCATTTCTTTCATAGTCCTGAACCCAGAATCCAGCAGCGTGGGGTCATCGGAGTCACATCACTTCCGGAGGCTCGGGGAGAATCACTCCGTGATGTGGAGGGTAACCCTCATCCACCTGTCTTCCTGGCCTCTCTTCCCCATGTGTCTGTGCATCAGTCTCTGTTCTCTTATAAAGACACCAGTGGTTGAATTAAGGGCCCACCCTAGCCCAGTATGGCCTCATTTTAACTTACATCCTAATTATATCTGCAAAGACTGTCTTTTTAAATACGATGTGACTCTTGGGAGGACACTGTTCAACCCAGGACAGTGATGGATAAACATGAGAACCGCTGGGTTCCCTGATGTCACCTCCACACATCCTGCTGCTGATTTGAAGACTCGGGTCAAGCTCACCCATGAATGTCCACACGCCTGTTCACCCAACTTCCCCAAAGCATGAAATTAGACAGTAAGACATATTCTTCTGGATTAAGACACTGAGAGCTGACGAAATGCAAACATTCTTAACTCTTTAGTTTGACTGAAAGGTGAGACATTTTCATTGAGATAGTAACTGAGGCAAGCCTCAGTTGAAAGGAAATGTTCACTAAGAAGGAAGCACTGGGAGAGGGTGGGAGGAGCTTCGACTCCAGGGAAAAGGAGAGGAAGGGAAATATAGTGAAGCCCAAAGAAAAACATCACCAGCTTTAGAGTTTTGCTTAAGGTGGACCCATTGAGAGGAGTTCATAAAGTTACACAGAGAGAAGACCGGTCAGAGGTCCAGCAGCCACACTTAGGTTCTCGGAGGGCCCGGAAGACCTGCCACTCCCCACGCCGGCACACTTTCCCGGTGAGCCAGAGCATCTGTTCACTCAGCGGGCGCTGTTCAACACTCCCGTGGGCGCCGCCCCCCACTTGTCATGCGGAAGCTGCGGGGCCCTGACGGGATGATGACGGCAGTGGGGCTTGGAGGTGCCGACACCATGCTGGACACAGGACTCAGTAATTCCCTCATTTACTCTAACCCTCACAACCCCTTTATGACGTTGATTCCTTTACTGTTTCCCTGTTTGACAGATAAGGAAGCTGAGGTTGGAAGAGGAGTGACTTTTCAAATACTAATTACTGGTGATGGAGGTGGGGCCCAGGTCATCCATCTCCAAAGCATAAAGACCTTAACACACAGAGGATCCAAGAAAATGGACATAGACTCTGATGGGCGACGCTTTTCCACTTGGTTTTTTCTTCATCTTGTTTACCAAGGTGTTTTCACTTTCTTACTTGAAATGTTAAGACTACCTTGACCTCCTTGCAAATTACCAGCTGGATAGAAGGTCAGATGCCAGATGGTCCCAAGGTCCCTCTGACCCTATGACATTGTGAACTGCTATAAATAACAGCCAGATACCCTTCAAGCTTCCGCTTCAAAAGGATAAGCCTGCACGTTATGTTCAGTCACTGACTCCCAACAGCATAGGCTGCCATCTCCCAGCTGACCCCCCCTTTGGTGGATATGTAGAAAAATGATGTAAGCCAAACCAGAGCTTGGGCTCCAATGACATACCTTATATGGATGGTATTTACGTACTTTACATGCTTTTTAGTAAACTCATGAGTGTCCCGTTTCCTAAACTCCAGGTAGTAGAAATGAAAACTTGCAACATAATGGAAAACTTTGGAACTGAAAGTTGACTCACACTCCCCCTCCTACATAAAACTCTGCTCTGCTCTGCAGACGGTGAGGAAAACTGATGATGCAATAAGTGTAGTTCCGTCCCTAAAATCACTTGTGACTTCATCGATGAGATAATATACAGAGAAGAAATCAAAAAGCCAGCATTAATACGTTAGTGCTTTGATAAGCTCTGTGGGGATTGTCTCAGGCTGAGCTCCCCCAGAAGCAGATCCTAAGACAAAGACGTGTGTGCAAGCCTGTTTAGGGTATGTTGTTAGGAAGTTCCTGGGGGAAGGAAAAGTAAAAAGTGGAAAATGCTATTTCAAGTGAAATGAAAAGAATTCACCAGCCCCTGCTTAAACCATGTGGGCAGGCACAAAACGCCACCTTTCCTATGGTTTCACTCATAGGGAACACCCAGGAGAGGTAAAGACCCCTAGAGAGGAAGAGGACTCAGGGTTGTCAGGGGCTGGGGGAGGAAGGAAGGGGAGTGCTCGCTTTGGGTCCAGGGTTTTATTTTGAGGAAAGAAATAGCATAAAACTAGATGGTAGTGATGGTCGCACAGCATGTGAATGCACTTAATGCTCCTGAATTGCACAATTAAAAAGGGAAAAAAATCTATATTTTATTAAAGGAAATGGAAAATGGAAAAATAAAGGATGCCATAAATGATGTGAAACAAACAAACTAAACTAAAGAAGAACAAAACAAAAACAACTTCAGGGGTAGGAAAGTCAAGTTCGGGTGGGGGAGGGGATTCATGGTGGGATTTTGGAGAAGAAGGTGTAGGTGGGGGCAGAGGGGGCTCAGCCCTAGGGGATGATGATGCCTGAACTGGTTCTCCACTGCCCAGCGGTCCAGGTGCAGGTGCAGGAGCTGCAGGATCTTCAGAAGCAGCAGGATCTTGAAGTTCAGCAGGAGCAGCAGGAGGGAGCTCGCGGTCTCCTGCTGGATACTGGTGGTCCTGTTTTTGGTCTCTGGCATCTTCCCCTGCCCCCGCCTGCTCTGGACCTGTAACTGTTGGACGTGGAGAGAGCTTTAAGTCTAGTGGAAGTGCTCATGCTGTGAGAGAGGAAAAATGTACCCACGTGCCTCTTTCCATGTGACTTTTCAAGGACAGAAATCTTCCCAGAGCTTTGCAGACAGCTCCCACCCAGCAAGTGCCCACAGGATGTTTTCTGTGACTGAATTCTTCCAGACAGGTGGTCTGAGGACAGTCTTTGCTCTGGTCCCAACAGCAGCCTTTGGGGACGCCTCCCTATGTGGCCCAGCCCTCGGACCTCCCTCACCTACACACATGCACCAGCCCCGCCCTTCTAACCTTTGGGCTCTGCTTTGGGGGGCTCCTGGTCCTCTACCTGACTCCCCGGGAGGTGGGCACGGTGCTCCAGGTCAGAGCCGGGGGTGCTGAGCTGCCCCTCAGCCCCAGGCAAGGTCCTGGGGAGAGACCTGGGTGGTGTCTGGGCAGGAGGCCGTGGTGGTGTGGAGCCCTCTGTATCCAGACTCATCCAGAGCCTGCGCTGGCCCTCCAAAGTGTGGCACACCAGCCCCTCACTCGGGGAGGTGGCATGGGTGTCCTGGTTCCCTGGATCCTGCGGTGTCTGGCTCTGCAAAGACAGTGACTGGCAGCCGGCCCGGCCCGGAGGTCTCAGAGCCCTGCCCGGCCAGGGCCACTCCTGCTTCTGCCCTACTCGACCCTCTACTGCTAGATCAGACTGGGTCCTTGGTCAACTGATTCACCCGGGAGGCAAGAGACACACCCAGAGGGCATGGGCGCCACCTCGGGCAGCAGGGCCCTACCCTGGCTCTCCACAATCCTGCCTGCCAGCTTGGACCCGGGTTGTGGATGTGACCGGCCCCCCAGGGCTCTGACCCTTCCTCAGCCTGCTCTTGCTTGAGGCAGGACCCCCCCCAACATGACTGCCCCACCTCCACCAGTCAGGAAGGGGCTGTGGGGCTACCCGGGTGGGATCTGAGTGGTGGCCTGGCCTGGGCTGGCCTGCTCTGGGCCTCCCTGTGTTACCTTTCGTCCCTCTGGCCAAAAGGCCAGAGGCGCCTGAGGTGAGACCTGAACCACTGTCTGCACTGTTGACAAAGGCCGTCACTGCGGGCTCTCCGAGGGCCGCTACCTCAGGATCTCGGGGTGCAGCAGAACATGTCTTGAGTTGAGCTGAATTGACCAACCAAGTGAGCTAAGGGGGCTTCTCTACAGAGCGGGTGCCTGGTGACCTAGGTTCCAAGTTCTGTTGGGTTCTATTGCCAGGGAAGTGAGGTGACTTCCTGGGGTCCCCTTCCCCAAGCTTCCTCCTTACACAGAGCTCCCCAAGGGCCTCTCTGAGCCGCCGATGGCTCACTTCCCACCCCATGCCATGTCTACACACAGTGACACCAACTCGGCCCTCCTTATAGTGCTGGGGAGGCCTGGATGCAGCCAGGCCCGCAGCTCTCAGGACCGAGCTGGGTTCAGACCTGGCTCCCCCACTAGCAGTGCTGTCACCCTGGACAAGCCACCTGCCTCTCAGGGTCTCTCCAGTTCCCCCATCAGCCCAGTGGGCATCATTCTGGCCCCTGCTTCCTGGGGGAGCCATCCTGTCTCTAGACCCATAAACACCTACCGCACCTGTCAGCCCTGTGGCCTGGCTTCACAGGGAGCTCATGCACAGACTAAGCAAAGGAAAGGCCCCACAGAGGGCTGGTGGAGCACAGGGCACACCCCACACAGGCCGGGGTCTGCCCTGTGCTCTGGGGAAAGTCACCCTCCTTGCCGCCTGCTTCCCAGCTCCCTGTTGGCGGGTTGAAATTAAACACAACTCTGACATCATCCGTTCCAGCATGCAACCTCCTAGGTCATTCTGTCGTGTCAGATTCAGGCCCAGTGTCCCATCTCGGCCTCTGGGGTGGGCTGCCCCACAGTGGCTCCCTGCTTTTTTACCTTCTGGTCACACATCCTTGTGTGATTCCAACACACTCCTCTGCAGGGTGGTGGACACTGGGACCAGGTTCTGACATGTAGACTGACTTGTGAAAATGTGTGTGACTTCCACTCATTCCCATCTCCAGTGTTCATTCTCTCTCTTTCAGTGCCTCTCTGTCTGTCTTCTGTCTCTCTTTGTCTCTCTGTGTTTCAGTCTGCCTGTCTCTTTCCTCTATGAATGTGTGTATATATTTATGTGTATATGTGTGTATTTATGTGTGTGTATTTTTAGAACCCAGGGCAGGTCACTGCTGAAAATGCCTTGATGACATACTGATTGTTTTAAATTCATGTTACTGAAGAAAAAACATCTTTGAAAGTTGTGCAAGCACTTTGATGGGGTCAGCTCTAAGGATCAGCACTGCTGGGGAAGGGATGCACCTGTGGCCATTTGATGACTCCTGTACCCTGTTCCCCCAGAGAGGAGTGTCTGTTCACTCTTCCCTCTAGGGGATCTGCTGGGGCCTCTGCCTCCTCACGTTGTCACCAGGGCTGGTTGTCACCAGGCTAAAGCCCTGCCAGTGTGATGGTGACCAGCATTGCCTCGCAGGGGGTCCGTGTGCATGTGTCCTCACCTGAGAGTCGAGCATCTCTAACACACACTGGCCACCTGCACTGCCTCTCATTGGAACTGCTTGTGTGTGTTCTGTTTCTTTTCAGAACACTGGGTTTTGAGAGGTTTTTAGACCTCATGTGTGTGAAACCTTTCTCTGACCTCGGGTCATGAACAATGTTTTTTCCAGGTTGTAATTTGTCTTTCCAGCTGTCTTTCTTGGTCTTTGTTTGTTTTTTGGTTTTATTTTGCCACAGGAAGAGCTAAGCATCTCCCTCTGGCTCTGGTTTCACACTTAGAACAGCAGTGCCTACCCCAAAATTATGCACATAGTTACTAAAAAGGCTTCATTTAGTATGTCTCATCTATAATCGATATGGATTTTCCTCTGAAAATACAAAAATGCTAATTCATTTAAAAACAAAAAATTCACCCGTCCCAGCTTAAGATATGTGGGCAGAAAAAAAAAAAGCCACCTTTTACTATTTCATTGATAGGGAAACTCCAGAATAGGTAAAGATGGAGAAAGGGGATGAGGGCTTGTCACGGGCTGGGGGAGGGAGGATGTGGGGTGAGCTTTGGATACAAGCTTTTACTTTGAGGAAGGAAATAGTCTGAAACCAGACAGAGGTGCTGATCTCACAGCATTGTGAGTGCACTTAATGCTCCTAAACTGCACAACTTAAAATGGGAAAAGGCTAAACTTAATTCTTGTAGACTTAAACCATAAAAATAGATGATACATAATAGAAAAGAACAAATCTGACTCCATATTAGATCTCTTCCTGTGGCTTTAACCCTGTGCCCTGTTTTCTAGGCTTAGTCTCGTCTGTCTGGTAAACAGGAGAGCCTGTTCTCAAGGCTCTGATCTTTAAGCAGATTAACACTTTTGCACTGATACAAAGACAGCAAGTTGCCGAATAGAAAGTAGCTTGTTTTGTTAGAGGTTTTACAGGGGGCACCATGACTTGACCCATGTGGACAGCTGTAGACCAAGAACATGGCCTACTAATGTCCTGGAGAACCATCTTCCCCAAGTCAGACTTTAGTCTCCTTTTCTACTGAAAAGGGGAGGGGGTGTGGTTGGTTGTTGCAGACTTCATGGTGTAGGATTTCTTTTTTCTTGGAATCCTTTGTTCTTGTAGCTGTCCACATGGGTCAGGTCATGGTGTCCTTGTAAAACCTCCAACAAAACAAAGGTTATTTTCTATTCTGCAGCTTGTTAACTTTATAGGAGTGCAAAAGTGTTAATATCCTTAAAGGTCAGAGCCTTGAGAACAGGCTCTCCTGTCCATTTCAGGCTAAAGGCAACATTGTTTCACAAAAGGTGCAGAGCCGGCAAGACTGAGCCTAGAAAGCAGGGCACAGGGTTAAAACTGAAGGAACAGATCCAATATAGGGCCTGACCTGTTCTCCTCTATTAGAAAATCCCTGGGGAGAGTTGGGAAATTTCACACAAGGGTAAGCCAGCCTCGGTGGCATCCAGGCCCCCTGTCGCTGCCCCTGTGCTGAGGGCGGGCTGGGCTTTGGTGGCTGTGAGAATGCGATTCTGTCTGCGGGACTTTCTGAGTCTGAATCAGCACATCACCTTTGGCTGCACGAGGCTGTTACTGTTAAAAGTTAGCCTGATCTTCACCGTCCCTGGGGGTGGGGTTTGTCGGCCAGAAAGGAACTTCTTTCCGGGAGTGGCTGTCCTGAAATTGAGACCAGACATTCTAAGGTGGATTTTCATGCTTGTCCTTTTTATTTTAGTGTTCATCACGTCCTTTTAGATTTTTTTCCCATTTGAAAATACAGATCACATGTTTAACAAATAACCCTAACTTTTCTGTACAATTATGGTTATGATCTTGTTGTTCCCTTCAGAGTTTTACAGGCAGCGCTCCCGCCGCCCTGGTGGAAGGCCTTCCAGAGGCTCTGCAGAGGCCATTTGAGTTTGAAGACCCTGCTGTGTGAGGGGCGAGCAGCTGCTGCACGGCCCGCTCTTCAAGGTGACACGCGACTTGTTTTGAAGCCATGGGAGAGCCACACACAGGGCTGTCAATGGCCGAGCATCCAACATCAGGCATCCCTGGGGACGGGGAGCTGCTGCTGGAGTTGAGCATGAGGACCTCTGGGAGTGACCGAGAGGTCTGAGGAGCAATGGGCTTTCAGATTCCCTGACGGAGGCAGCAGGGGTGGTAGCAGTTGTTGGCGCCGAGGTCCTGCGGTCCGGTGCACCCCTAGGAGCTGGGTGGGAACAGTCCACATCCCTGGTGATGCTCAAACCCTTGCTGTGCGTGCGGCAGACAGCCTGGAGCAGGAGTTCTGAGGGGGGACCCTCAGAGCCTGTGCTGGGGCTGTCTGGTGAATGTCAGCCATGTCGCTGAGTGGCCCTGTGTTGTTAATTTTCAGTGACTACAGGTGCTGGCAGCTCTTGCTTATGACCTAAAACTAGACGCTCTGCCTTGCTGTGCGGAGATGCACAGGTGGGCATCGTTCTAAAGGTACCGCCTGGCCTCCCACATCTCCGTGGCCCTGAACTGGAGAGAGCAGCCCCCCCCCGCCTGTTTCTCGACAAGGTACTGCATGTTGTTTGGGAATGGCTTTTGGAATGCAAACCATTTTCTTTATTCAGCCATAGTATAAAAAAATACCAGTATTATGAGACACAGTGACATTCCTCTTGCCAAGAAATACCAGAAAGAAGAAAAAGCACATAGGTGAAAATGAGTAAACTGACCCTGCGAATTTCAGTTTAAGTTTATTTTTAGTAAAGTAAACTAAAGATGTGATGATACTGCCTAGACATTTTATTTTATTTTATTTTATTTTATTTTATTTTATTTTATTTTATTTTATTTTATTTTATTTTATTTTATTTTTATTTTTCCCTTTATTGGAGGCACTGGGGTTTGAACCCAGGATCTTGTGCAGGCCAAGCACATGCTCTACCACTGAGCTATGCTCCCCACCCCCTGCCTAGACATTTTAAAATACCTTCAGTGGGATATAATCAGATTGGTTTTGCTTATTAACCGTAAAAGTCACAGTGTTGGCATTTCCTCATATTCTTGGGTGGAATTCCTCCTGTTTTCTTCCCTTAATATTTGTTTTATTCTTGAGAAATGAGTGTTTGATTTGTAATCTCTTAATATTGTCTGGGTGGCTAAGAAAATTCGTGAGTTGATGGCAGACGGTGAAAACGTGGACGTCCTCCATGAGAGGCACGGCATTTTTAAAAAAGAGCAAGATGAGCAGCTTGTGCAGTGGATGAACAGGTGAGTATGTCAGAAACAGGAAATAACGCTGTCTGTGAGAGAACCGTGTTTCACATGCAGTTGTTCATTTCATGTTTCTTACAGGCGACCGGATGACGGGACTCTTCCTGCTGGAGGCAGTGGGACAATTTATGGTTGGGGTCATAACCATAGGGGTCAGCGCGGGGGCATCGAAGATGCCAAAGTGAAAGTCCCCACTCCGTGTGAAGCCCTTACATCTCTCAGATCCGTGCAGCTCATCGGAGGAGAGCAGACGCTCTTCGCAGGGACAGCTGCCGGGAAGGTAAGGCTGCGTGTTCTGGGCCCTCCTGACAGTGGACTGAGAGACAGCCGTGGCCGGTGTGCATCTGTTTGGTTCACAGGATGTATGAGGGTTCTGTGCTGAAACATGGTCCCAAGATTAACAGTACTTAGCAGTGCCCTGGAAGCAGTTATTGTTCCAGAGGGTTTCTGTATAATCTTTAGTGCATTATTTGGCCACATAAGTTTTTATTTTGAAATACAGCATGCATACAGAAGTGTATTATACTTGTTTGCATATCGATAATTTGTTAGATGTTCGTGTTCCTTTTTTGTTGCTGTCACTGTGCTGTCTTTGGGAAAAGCACTGCCGCTGGTGTGTGGAGATAGTTGATGTTTACATATTGGCTTTACGACGAGCAACCTTGTACTATTTTCTTTCTTAGTGTCTCAGAACGTTTTCTGTCTTGTTTATAAAGCCGCTGTGATCTGTAAATGAATTTTGTTCTTTCCTTTCCGGTTCACCTGTCTTTTTTTCACCTCTCTCCTTCTGTGTGGGAGAAGGGAGCTCGTTGCTGGGTGGGAGTTGCAGTCCAGTGGTGAACAGGGATGGGGGTAGTGGGTCTGTTCTTGGCTCGATCCAGGCTGCAAAGGAAGCGCTGTGGCTGAGCCCTCCACACGCTTACCAGGGGGGTTTGGTAGACACTTTTATCAAAGTGAGAAGTTCTTTTCTTTCTACTTATGGATGGATATTGACTTTTGTCAAATGCTCGTCCTACTTTTAAAAAATATTCTTACAGATGCCTTCTCCTTCAGTGGGTTAATGGAGTGAATTGGATTGTTTTTCTTGTATCAAACAATCTTGCCTTCTTTGGAGACACTCAGCTTGGTCAGGATAAGTTTGATCTTTTTTTGCTTTGTGTTTGGGATCTTGGGGAGATGGAGATCGTGAGTGCAATCATCATAATGTTCCTGTCTTACGCACTCTGTGTCTGATTATGGCACTACGACCGTTATCCGTGTAACTTACAACAATTAATACAATACACATGGATCGTCTCAGTTTCTCTGGGGGCCTCCAGCCCAGAACCTCTCATGAGGCTGCAGGTGCTGCCGGGCTGTCCTGAGAAAGGCTCCCCGGGGCCCCTGGCTGATGCTGCCCTCCGTCCTGAACCATCTCACGTGGCAACTGGCCCCGTGAAAGCAAGCACGGGGAGGGCGAAGGAGGGTGCGAGGAGGACACAGGTCACAGTCTGGTGTGACCTAATCTAGAAGCGACACCCCATCCCTGTTGCTGTGTTCTGTCTCTTAGAGTCACTAGGTCGGCCCACATGCGAGGAGAAGGGATGTCGGGGCAGGAACCCCTCGCTGCAGGGACCCCGGGAACGCCTGGGAACAGCGTCGGAGGCTGCCCGCCAGAAGCATCAGGGTCATGCTAACCTCAGAACAAGGGTTGGAGTGGAGCCCTCTTTTTCTGTTTTTGGGAGAATTCTGTCTTTTAGTTGTCTCCTGGCTACTTTAACATATGTATTAAAAATCGAAAGTGAATTAGTATTTCTGTCATCCTCCCGAGTAAAGGCTGATCCTCTGTCGCCCTGCCCCCAAAGACAGGCAGGGTTATTATTGTTGCTTTATGTAGACCGTGTATTTTCTGGGTTTAAGCAAATGTCACACATGCCTTTGCTCACCTTTATTTCTCAGGTCTCAGACCTTATATCTGCAGTCATTTTTCTGCTACTTTAAGCATGTATTTTCAGTTTCCTTTAGTAAGGATCTCTTTCGGTTAATTTTCTGATTTTTTTTTAAAAATATCTTTATTTTGTCCTTTTTCTAGGCAAGGGTTGCAAACATTTTCCATAAAGGGCAGATACTGTTTTGGGCTGTGGGTGTCCAGTAGTCTGGTCTCTGTTGCAGCCATGAAGGCAGCCTGTGGGGAAATTGTAAAGGACTGGGTGTGGCTGTGCGCTAATAAAACTATTTACAAAGACAGGTGGTGGCCTCCAGGCTGTCTGACAACCTCTGTGCTAGGGTATACAATTTTCAGTTCACCATTACTTTCAGTCGGCCCTTTAAAAGTTTTATTATTCTGGTTTTTGGCCCTTCACTGTTGCTAATGGGATGTCAGCAGTCAGATTAATTTTCACCCAAATGAAGGTAATAAAATCTTTCCTTTGTAGCTGCTTTCAAGATCTTTCTTTAGTGGTCCTCAGTTTCACTCTGCCGTATTAAATATCTGGGCTTCTTTTTATTTTTCCTGCCCTTTTTTTGTACTACTTTGTTTTTTGCCAGGTGGTGAGGGTTAAGGGGTGGGCTTCCTGGCTCTGAGAAGTGTTCTTTCAACAACTCTGGTAAATTCTCAGACATGATTTTTTCAAATATTGCCTCGCCCGTATTCTCTGTATGTTCTCTACCTACAGCTAGGTTCTGAGTGGTGTTCAGGTGAGAAGGTCTACCCCAAATTACCTCTAACCCTTCTTTACTGTTTCTTCTTCCCTTTGTGCTTCTGGGCCGTGTGCTGTGTAATTCCTTCAGGTCCATCTTCTAGTGGTCTAGTCTTTCTTCATCTGTGTTTAATCTGCTATTTGCTACATTCTGAGTTTTTCATTTCTACTATTTTTTAAATTAATTTCTGGAAGTTCTGCTTTGGGTTTTCTTATAGTCTCTTATTCCTTGGGGATACTTTTAAGCTTTCATTTCTTTAAACATAATATTGGACTTTTTTCCTTCCTGATTCTCTCTCATGGTGCCTTCTTTCCTTTTAGATAATGTGAATTTTTAAAACTACAAGCTGACCATTTTCCTTGGAAAACTTTGTGTAGAAATTCTTTGAGGCCAAGCTCGAAGTCACTCATCAAAAGAGGATTTAGAACTCTGGGATACCACCAACCTGAGCCACTGTAAGTGAAATTCTCTACCTAAGGAATCTAGATCGTAGGTTAGCATTAATTCAGACTGAGAATCATCTCAGCGACCAGCTTCCTTGGTTATGAATCCTCAGGAGAGACTTCCCTTCTCATTCAGCCCTAAGTTTGAGAAGAGCTACTTCTTTGTTCTCTCCTCAGTTCTCACTCACAGCCTGCCTGAGAGGACGCCCTCAGAGCCTCATCTTCCCCCAGAGAGTCTTCTTTTCGGCTTAGCCTTACCCCCCCCCCCACACCCTGTGCAGTCAAGACCCTCAAAACTTTCCCGGGGAAGCTGACTTTGGGGTCATTTCCTGTTTGAGTTCTTGGTTTCACTTCCTGCTTGGTCCTTGAGTTTCCCTTACTGTTGTGTCAGTGCAGCAGTGCATCAGACCCAGTACGAATCAGCATGTAAGTTTTTGTAGGAGGAAATATTTGATATGCATTTTAAAGTGGCATTCCTGATTTTTTTTATGATAAAGATGTTTTAAGTCCCAAATCAATTATTTGAGTGAAAGAAAAACAGTAGAGTCTACCATGTGGTTTATATGCTGCCTTGCTGAAATAGTAAATATATTTATAATTTTTCTGTGGGTGTTTCTGTGAGTATCACTTACCTGAGATTTGCATAAAGTAGATGGCTAAATCTTTTGTTTTCCTTGGTATTAACCCTGATTGGTATTCTAAACCAAAATAGGAATGCTTCTAGGGAAAAGACCATGATTTCTGAATTTGGGATTTCTATCAGTTAATTTTTTTTCTTCCATCTTTAAAGATTTTATAAAGGAAAAATGAAGTCAAACATTCCTGTGGTTTTTTAATGCTAACTTTTCTCTGCAGTAAAAATGTTTAGAGCATTGATTGGGTTTATTAATCACTAAAATACAGTCCTCAGCCTCAGCACCAACTTAGCAAATGCCTGAATGCAGATACAAATGGAAACTAGAATTGTTTGCTGACTCACATGAGGAAAGATGTCAGTTTGTTATTCCTTCTTATTATTTACAGCTTTATTGAGATATAACTGAAACATAACACCGTGTAGTTTAATACACCACTCCAGCCCCTGGCAACCATTATTCCACTCGCTGTCTGTATGAGTTTAACTTTTTTTAGATTCCACACATGAGTGATCTAATTCAGCATCTGTCTTCTTCCGTCTGTCCACTTCACTTAGCATGACTCAGTCAGGGTCATCCGTGTGGTCACTAGTGGCAAGATTGCTGTCTTCATCATGGCTGAATGATATTCTGTTGTGTATGAGAGGTACATGTACCTGTCTGGGTCTCACATATTCCTTACCCATTCATCCATCAGTGGACACAGGTGGTGTCCACGTCTTGGCTCTGCAGTGAACACGGGAGTGTAAATGTCTCTGAGAGATCCTGGCTTCAGAGCCTTTGACTATTAACTCAGCAGTATGATCACTTGGATCATAAAGTATACCTATTTTTAATTTTTTGAGCAACTTCCATGCTGTTTTCCACAGAGGCTGCACCACTCACATTCCCACCAACAGTGCACAAGGATTCCAATTCTATATCGTTACCAACACTTACCTTTGGGGACTTTTTGTTTTATAATAAACATCCTAACAGGTGTGAGGGGATGTCTCCTTGTGCTTTTGATTTGCATCCCTCTGATGATTATGATGGTGAGCATCTTTTCCTGTACCTGTTGGCCACCTGTACATCTTCTGTGGGTCATTTCCATCAGTGGATTTGTCTGGTGTTTCTTTCTAATCTGATTCAGATCATGGCTCTATGACAAGTATATCACAGGAGCAAAGCTTATGTGCCCCTCAGTGCACCCTACGGGATGGCACATGATTTCAGTGTGTCCACTGTGGATTACATTAACTTTGCTTATTGAATGTCATGTTTGCTAAACTTCTGCATCACAAAGTTGCTATTTTTTCCTTTAAGGGCAATAAGTATAAAATAATTGGCCTGTAATCTTCAAAGATGTCATGTTTTTAAAAACCAGATTATAAAAGAGAAGGAAAGTCTGAAATTCTTAAATGTGAGAGTAAAATAATGTCTGTTTCTGCCCCCCACTATATATATATACAAACCTAGTTCCAATGAGTACAGTGGTTTTACTAAGCAATCTATTGGGGATTTTATTTGAGAATAGAAAATAGTAATACAGGTGCATCTTTAATGAGTACTTCAGAGTCAAGCCTTGGAAAAGGATTTTTAAATTCTTTTTCATACAACTTTAGTTTTTTTCCCTGAAGGTGTGATCACTGTTCACAGGTATTCGCAGAAGGACGTCTTCATCCTGTGCATGTGGAAAGTAACCTGAGAAGTCTAAGCTTCCTGCTCAACGACCCCCAGAGCACCAGCCACTTGGCCTTCTGAAAAACTGTTTTATCACTAATCAAAGAAGTGAGGGCTAAAAATATTTTTAACAATATATACATGTGTGTGCCTTTTCTGAAAAGCAGCAGCTGTCAACATCACTTAACAACGTAAGAGCTTTCAAATTGTTTTGGCATCAGATAAAGTATGAGAATTGCTATTTTCTGTTTTAACCCTCCCCAGGTTCTGGGAGATTTCACTGGAATTCTGTTTACAGTTTCTTGCTTCACAGCTCCCACAGAATTAGTATCCTTGGATTTCAGGGTCCTCCCTAGTGAAATCCTTCGGAGATGTGCACAGCTCTTAGACATTCTCTGACACTGCTCATTCATCTCCTCACCGTGACCCTTAGTCCTCCCCCTTCATTGGTGAAAAGTGGCTAAAGTTAAAGGAGATTTGGGTGCAAAAGACCAACAGACCCCAGCCTGGACTCTCCCCACCTGAACTTTCTTGGGCCCAGGCTCCCTGAATGCCGATGCTCCACTCCCCTCACACACCTGCTCCTGTGGGCTTGTGCCTTCTGTGGTTCCCCACAGCAGCCATTCTGCCTGCCTCTGGCTTTGGCCCCCTGACACTTTCTCCAAGTATGGTTTTGGCTTGTACTTTGCTGGTGACCTTTCCACTTGCACTTTGTGATCAATCACCTCAAGCTAATTCTGTTCACGAACTTAAACATTAGCCTCAGCAATGCTCTCTGCCCCAAACCCTGCCCTCCTTGGGCATCCAAACCCTGCAGGCTGGGACGGGAGCTATTTAATCTCATGCTGTTTAATCTGTTTCCCTGCTTGTCAGTCTGGAATACTAGCATTTAGTACCTAGTGCCTGGTTTTTATCAGGCACCCAATTATCATTTGATAAATAATACATAAATATTTTGCAGGTGTTCTTAAACTGAGGGGTCTGTGTGTTTGCTGGGTAAAGCGCCATTAGCTAAATCAAAAAACCTAAAATGCAGAAGGTGGTGGTGCCCAGAGCCTGGAAACTTTCTAGCTTTATGTGATCTTAGGATGTGAAATAGGTCTCTGAGAATGGGAAAGACAAAGGGCCATACATGTTCTCAGTTTTAGAGTTAGGAAGATAATATGAGCAATTCTTAAATTAGTCCTTTTCTTTTATAGATAAAGTTTACTGCCCATGTTGGTCAGGGACAAGTAAAAGAAAACTTACAGAGGTCCTGACCACAAAGTTTATAATAGTTGACCCCCATGACCACCCTGGGAGTTGGTACAGCAGATATATTAAATCACCATGTGTGGATGAGAAATAAGCACTTTGGGGAGCTAAATATTTAGCTCAAAGTCTCATCTAGGAGATGCAGGGATGGTCTCAGTCTTAGTTCTTTGGCGTGAAGATCCATTGCTCTTTCTAGAGTTATTCATTTTTAAATCCAGAAACATTAGTTACTTTCACCCTTGGCAATAATTCTAGGTCATTAGAGTTGTCATATATCTATTGTTATCTGTTATTTTGTCTCATTCTTCCTACTTAAGTAATATTCATGATAACATCTACCTTTAGATCAGACAAGAAGAAAGAAAAATGCACTACTTTGCGTATGTGCAAGAAGGAGGCTCTGAGGGTCTGCAGACAATGTTTTCTGAAGGCAATGGTTAGAATACAGGCATATTTTTCTCTTATTTTGATTAGTGCTTAATGGTTCGCCAGCTCAGCTTTCCTCAGACTTTCCCACAACACTGATGACCAGTAACAGGAGAATGGGCGGCACCCCTCACGGGAGCACTGGGAGGGCTGCCGTGATGTGTGTTCGGTGACTACCAGCCCCCGCGCGCGGACTCAGGATGCAGGTGCTGGGAAGCAGCCACGTGTGGATCCGGAAGGTCTGCTCAGTTAATGACCTCACTGTCCAAACTGCAGTAATTATTGAACTGAAACCCGCAGCCTTCATGCTAACAGGGATCCATGCCTTTGTTTTTCTCACCTTTTTATTGTAGTGCTTTCCCTGCATGCAAATGAGATTCTTAAGGAAAACTTCGCATGATTTTCTTGAGGAGAAAAGCCTTGAGCTGTCACGCTGTAAAAGTGCAGTGGAAGAGCGGTAAGACTATAAATGTTCAGGGTTGAAAAAAAAAGGAGAGGCTTGGTTTCTGGCTTTAACAGAAACTAAATGAAATCAGGCGAATTGCTAAGCCACTTGGTGGAATATCCTCTTAGTTAAAATGATAACTGTCACACACAAGAGTATGGCGTAGGTGCCATCTGCAGCGTAGGGCAGAGGAGCTCTGTAAAGCACTCATGGTGAATTCTCTGGGTGCCCCTGTCATCCCCGTGTCACAGATGGGGAGATCCCCCCAGTGTCCCACAGCACGTCCCATCCAAGTTAGAAGAACAACACAAGTCTTTTGGGTTATAAATTAGTGTCCAACATGCTCAAATAAAGAAATATGTTTTATATGGTTTTGAAGAAAATTTCCTGCTGAAAATTAACTGAGTATTGGAATCATCCTTTACACATCATTTCTCTTTACATCTTCACAGATGAGATTCCGTTAGGATGGAACTGAGGGCAGAGAAAGGTTAAAGACTCAACATAATCACACACCAAGTTGTAGGCAGGCCTTTTAAAAATCACATGTAAGGAATTATTAAGAAAATAAAGACATATATCCTGGAGAAGTTGTAATAATCCATCTCATTGCTTTTTTTTCAGTCTCTAAATACTTGCTTCTAGAGGTAATTTAAAAATTGAGGAAAATGAAATGTTGTTTCAACAGTACTTGGAGAAGAAAAAAAAAACTCAATTTGAATGCAAACTCCAAAAATGCACCCATTACTGTCTAGCAGACTGAGACCAATACCTTAATTTCTAGCATTATAAAGGGGACTTTTAAATGACACAGTGGAATGGGGGTGTGAGCTCCAAGGGACACTCCCCTCACGTTCTGGAGCAGCCAGGTGAGGATGAAGACAAAATCAAGAGACCTCAGGAATCACGTCTGAACAGACAAAACTTGAACGTGTCCAAGCTACACGTTCTTCTTCCCCATAGTGTGAGTGACAGCTGCAGGTCCACCCCAGCTCACCCCTCCCTCCTCCTCCCTAGACTCCTTGAGACACCCAGTCATAGAACTGCCAGCCCCCTCAGAGCCTCCAGCCTAGAGTAGAGCCATTTCTTCAACCTCTCCCCCAGTTCACTGAGCACCAGCCAAATCCAATGATGGGTTCTTCCTAACAGCCTCTTACGAGAAGCCCCAAGGGTTCCCCATGGTGTGTCTCCTTCTTAATGAGTAATAACTTGTGCCCAAGTGATGCTTGGCTACAAGACATTAAGTCAGGATGTTGCCGAGTCCAAACTCATTCTGCTAGCTGCATGACAGGTCAATAAATCGGGAGACAGCGTGTTGGGGCAAACAAAAGTGACTTTATTCGGAAAGCCAGCAGACCAGGGGGGATGGCAGACTAATGTCTTGGAGAACCATCCTGCTCCAGTCAGAATACAGGCTCCTTTTATACAAAAAACAAACAAACAAACAAATAAACGTGGGGGTGTGATTGGTTGTTGCAAACTTCTTGCTGCAGGCATTCTCTGTTCTTGCAGCCATCCTCGTGGGTCAGGCCATGGTGTCCCTGTAAACCACCAACAAAACAAAGGTTATTCTCTATTTTGCAATCTTGCCATCTCTACTTGAGAGCAGAAGTGCTGACATCCTTAAAGGTCAGAGCCTGGAGAACAGGCTCTCTTGTCTGTTTCAGGCTAAAGGCAACATTGTTTCCCAAAAGTTGCCGCACTGGCAAGACTGAGCTTGGAAAACAGGGCACAGTGGTTAAAATTAAAGGAACAGATCCAGTATAGGGTCTGACCTGTTCTCTATTACAAGGACAAGTCACACAGGAGAGCCTGATGATGCTTCATGTCTTGTCCAAGTGGCGGTCACATTCGTGTTCCTGTAATAATTCATTAAACCACAGCATTTATGGTTGCTGAACTAGCTCCCCTGTAGGTAATAGTTTACAATTAAATTTTTAATTCTGCACTGGATACAGAGATATGTTTCTTTGCCCAGGAATAAAATATTCCTTTCTATCAACTTACTGGCAAGATCATATACAAATATCAATAATTAAAATAGAAAAATGCCCCATGTTTAAGAGAATGGGATAAAAAGAGGAGCAATAGGCCAATATCCCAAGATACAGTGACAGTTTACATCAGCACAAATATCCCTCTCCTTGTTTGCTCTGGTCAAATGCATTTGAATGCACACTCCCAAGTCATCAGAATGAACGGGGTAAAGACATGAGCCCACACACGTTTCACTCAGTGGGGGAGACACTAAGGGCTTCTCACACTGGAGGAACAGCCGAGAATATCCAAGATTGGGTGTTTCCACCAGCAATAGGACCTCAACGTCAGGCAGACTTGCAGGGACCCAGCCTGAAGGAGACTCTACCATCTTCCATGTGTGTCCTCTAAGTTTCACTGAAGGCAGCTCCATCAGCACTGGAGGCCGATGGGGTCAAGGCCAGAGTGAAGACCAACAGGGATGCATTTGTGGGTCAGCCCTAGAAGTCTACACATCTCCTCACAGGCAGCAGCTCCTCGGCAAAATATTTGCACTATGGAAGGGGAGCAAAAGAACTTTTAGTGGAGAGCCATCCACCTACCATGCGTTCCCATGTGAGTGATAAATGTGACTTCTGTTATGTGAAGTGCCTGAAATGTTTTTTCCAGGATTGCAGCTGGTGTTCAGCAGCACCAGGTCCACCCCCGATTGGCAGTCGGGCACTCCTCCAGCTTGCGGAAGGTGATGTTCATGATATTTTCCTGTGGTGTGAGCGCATCCACGGCGCCCACCGCCTTGTCCACATCGAAGGCGCTCAGCTGCCGCCAGTCCATGCTCTTGAGCCGCGGTCAGAACAGGAAGAAGGGCAGGGGGCCTGAAGCTGCGCTAGGAGGGACACAGACCATGGCGGCCCCACCTGCCGTGGTGGCTGCCAAGGTATCGGGACCCTCCAGGCCCCTGGCGAGCAGGTAATAGACATGCTTCTGAAAGGGCATGATTGGAAGCAAATCTGCCGCCTCTGCTGGCATCGGAGGAGGGGACGGTCCCATCTATCCACCCGGGCCGCCTCCCAGGCAGCCGCCGCCCCACCCTCTAGAGCGGGAGAAGACTGGATCCCTGGTGGTCACGGCCTAAGGTCTGGGGGTCCAGACCATTGCTATGGCAGCGCCCGGGGCAGGGACGCGGAGCAAAGGGCCCACCCGCATGCGCGCAGTCAGCGTGCTCCCAGGGCCCTTCTAAACGTGTGTGTGGCAGCTGCACTCTGTTTTCTGGAGAGGCTAAAATGTTTCTAGCAGCAACTTGTACATCTCAGGCCTCTCATTCTTGAGGTCTCCTGGGGCTGCTTGTAGCTACCACAAAGATGAATGAACTAAGGAAAAGCCAGACATTCCTCAGTTCACCGGGGAGTCCTTGCTTGGACCAACCATCGGGAAAAATTTTGTCTTTCCTGGCAGGTCTATGTGCTGTGGACTCCATCCACTGGGCTGCAGGATCCGCGGGAACAAGGGCCGTGGTTTCTCACCAGTTCCACCCCCGGGACGCAAGCTGCACGCTCCTGGGTGGGCTCCCGGCTGCTGCAGGCGGATGGGGGCGAGGCTGGGGACGCAGATCCTGGGGCGCTGCTTGGAGGCCGAAGAACAGTCGAGGGGGAAGCTGCGGGCCAGCTCCTCCTTCCAGGGCACAGGATGAGGACTGTCTGTTTTGGGCAAGTTGTGAGGAGGAGAGCCGCCTGGCGCCACGGGATCCCCCTCTCCGCTCCCACCCCCCTCCCCTCCGCGATCTCCCTCCCGCCTCTTCCCAGCTCCTCTAGATTTTTTTAATGTTAAAAAGGCTTTTTGTACTGAACTTTCTTGTTCTTTCTGGGCAGAGCCTATGCATCAGAGTTCCACAGAACGGAGACTGACGTGCCGTGACATGCATGTGGGAGCACAGATCTTGCTCTTGAATAAGTTTGGGATGATACACAGCAACCAAAATTCAATGGGCTTCTGTAGTGCAGAAGTTCTTTAAAATGTTCTTGTGCAGCCTCGGCCTCAAAGGCATCATTTAAGGGGCAATTTCCCTAACTTACCTCATGATAAAACCTGTTTCCCTGGGCGTCCCTGTAAAGATCTCCTTCAGCAGCTCTGTAGCGCACTTGGGAAAACACTTCTCTTCCTGGAGTCACGGACTTAAATAAAATGTCCCTTTAAAAATATGACTTTAATTTAGGGCCCAAGAAAATGAGACTACTCTAGGACCCCATGATATTGTCACTCTCCTAACCAGAAACATTGGGGGCGCCCTGACCCCTGGCACTTCCAGCCTCACCCCCTCCTGGCAGCTCTCCCCAAACCTGCCCAGGGCATCCTCCTGCCTAGGTCAGATTTATTCTATAAGAAACACTGACCTCTGCAACTAGCAAAGCAGGCATCAGCAAACTTCAGAGCAAATCAGATGGAAACCAATTTTTAAAATGTGCATAGAGTGACTGCACCTTGAGAAATGCCTTAGTAAAATCCAAGAACTCTCTGTAATTAGTAGTAAAACCCTAGACAGGAGCAAGGGTGCAGTGGAGACCGCACAGAGCAGGGCCCCACCACACACAGGAGGATTTTCTGTGTCTGGCAGAACAGCATCCAGCACAGAGCAATGTCGCCTACTGCTCCAACAGGGTGACTACGGAGCAGACAGAGCACAGGAGGAGGGAGCTGCTGTCTGACATCAGTGTCTGCTCTATGTGATCTTGCATGCAAACCTCATAATGAAGCAAAGTCCATGTCCTTCCCACTGCAGCCTGCTTTCAGCTACTCTCGACAAAGTCTGTAATCTCCCTCAGAGAGATTGTAAAGAACAACTCAAGGGGTGTTGTATGTAACACCTGGACTGCATGTGACTCTGGCTTCTGCAGGAAAAATGTCTGGCCAGAAATGAATGGAGGGAGGCCAGCAATCCTCCATCAGAGCACTGTCTCAGCCCAGCTTTCCTCTGTCGGGGTGTGTGTGGTGTCCTGCTCCCATCACAGTGGGCGCAGGGCGCTGGCTGGGAGCACAGGAATCTCATCCTCTGGACAAGCTAGCACGGCTATAATGCTGATGGACACTTTCCACATGGATTTTCAAAATACTGAAAATAATTTCTGGATCCCTGCTTTACTCTGGAGGATCTCAAATACCCTGAACATTTGGGTTGGAGAGCCCTCCTCTAGTAGGGGAATTCTTAACAAACCGCCCCCAGGCAGCCGCAGCCCCGCCCAAGTGTCACACGCCCCCGCACTCAGCCCTCGCGGAGTCTGCAGTCTCCCTTTACAGACTTGCTGCTGCTTCACAGTGTTTCTTCCTGCTTCCCCTCAGCTGTCTTCCTCCTTCCCCTGATTGCACCCACAGGGCGGTAAAGTTCATTTAGCTTAAAAACCTATGTAGGGAAAAGGCTGACTGTTGAGAAGGTTTTGCTGTTCTTTGACAAGCATTTATGAGATGAATGAGTCACACAGAGCTTAGCAAATACCAGCCTGTCAGAGTCTGATCAGAGAGCAGAATTTGGATTTTTGTTTCAAGTAACTTTTTTAAGGGAGCTTTTCTGTGAATTTCTTTGGTGAAGAGCTTTGTCATGCTGAGAAATAGAAAACTGTAAGCTCCCCGCACTTCAGACCTGCCTGTGTTCTCTCCACAGGTCATACTGGTAGAGCTGATGATCACCTATGTCAACCTATGTCAACCTCCTCATTGTAAAAGTGGGAAACTGAGCCTAGTAAAGACACGCTGCTGGTTAGAACTGGCAGTGTAACTGGAGTGGCCAAGCAAGCTAATGTGTTTTTTAAAGGGGTAGTGTTAATAATCATGTCAGAATAATAGGTATAAGCTGGGACCTGTGCCAGACAAAGATCCACGGTCCCCAAGTATGGTCAGATCTGCACCTTGGAGCTAGTCCACCTTAACACTGAGTAGTAAGCAGGGTAAGAAGCACTTTTGTGTAATGGTTTTATTGAAAATAAAAGTGGTTTTTGATGGAGAAAATAATTTATATTTTGTTTCAGAAACTCAGTTTGAAAAAATATTTTAATGTTAATGCAACTAACTAATAAATCCTGAATCCATTTTTCATTAGCATTACTGTAATATTATGTACTTTGCATTATTATAAGTAGAACACAACAAAGCCTATAAGTGACAATGTCACTTGTCAAGTTCCTCAGCTTCAATAAAAGAAGGCAAAGAATCCATTCATCAAAGATTTATATTTCATAATTTTGAAAGTTAAGGTTTAGCTTCCACATTAGATTCAGGGATTTGCCATTATCTGTACACGGAAACAGATGTCAAGATTTATAAACAAAAATGTGGCTACTGTGAGTAAACGTCTGATTGTGGAGTGGAACTAAAACATGCAACGTTATAATCCAAGTCTGAATGATGCATTTTCATGAGTTATTTAAGGAAGCAGCTGAAAAGCAGAGTTGTCAATAATTGCCCAAGAAATTACAAATACAAATCAATTGAAAACTTCTATTGATTACCTACTGAATGCAGATTCAAATATGGAAAAATTAAGGTTCTGCTCTTGAGGAACCTACAGACTGTGATTAGAAAAGTATTGCACAAAGTTTTAAAAACAGCACACCTATAGCACTAGGGCAGACTATGGACTCCCATCAAGTTCCCAGTGAGTAGGGCTGCTGGGAAATTTCAGGCAGAGAGCAAGAACAGACAGACAGCAGGAAGGATGCAGTGGTCTGTGGGGGTTTGGCCGGGCGCAGGGGTCACTGGGAGATTCAGTGGAGCTGCAGGGGCCCGAGTATCCACTTGCCAGGCTTATGCTGCAGCAGGGAGTGGGCTGGATCAGGTGTATTCCTGCCCTGTAAGCTTGCGCATAGTGGGAACCATGAGCAATATTCTTTTATTTTGTTTCATTTTTTCATTTCTGTGTTACATTTAAACTGAGAAAAAATAAACTTTAAAAATAATAGAGATATGCAAATAACTCTAGTCTCTCCTACCAGGTAGATATTAAATCACCTCCCCCAAATAGGTGTCATCCTTTCAGTATAATCTTTGTGAAACATTTACAGAAGCACCATGTCAAAACTTCCCTAATGGAATGAGCTTCTCGCATCAATGGTTTTTTGACTATGGGAAGGCATTTTTGGTAATTTTTATTCGACATTCTGTCTGTTAGGATAAAAGCCAGTAGTTTTATTTTAGCATAATTATATGCACTCAGCTGAGGATATGTAATTTTAAAGCTATAATCTGGTCATGGGTAGGCAGCAGGAGAGAGCCCATCTGTACAGCATCATTCATGACTCAGTTTCTGGTGTCAACACGTTACTTCGCCTAAAGAGCATTCAGCAACGTGTTCCACAGTTCGAAGCAGCTTACCTTCCTGGTTTGGGGATAGCTTTACAATAATAGTTACACGGTTACACTCCAGGATGTTCCCTGCAAATTCAATGTTTCTCCTGTTAAAAGAATTTCCTAAGATCCTTTCCAGAGTATTCTGACCAAGTTAAGGCGATAAGATCAGATCCCTTCCGCTATTTTGGTGTAACAAACTAGTGAGACATGTACTGTTCATTGTTTCTGAGAACATTTTAGAGATTTAGCTTTTTAAACTTGCATAGTTATCAAAGGAATAAAGCCAACTACAATGTAAGGATCAACAGAATGCAGTAATCCAGTCATAAAGGACAGTCAAGTGTGCTTACACATATTCAAGAAATCAATCATCTAGGTTATAAATAATATGTAGTTCATTTGTGTCTTTTTTTTTTTTAGATTCCACATATAAATGATATCATATGGCATTTTCCTTTCTCTATCTGACTTACTTCACTTAGAATGATGATCTCCAGGTCCATCCATCTTGCTGTAAATGGCATTATTTAATTATTTTTATGGCTGAGTAGTATTCCATTGTGTGTGTATACACACACACACACCCCCCACACCTTCTTTATCCAACCATCTGTTAATGGATATTTGGATTGTTTCCACATCTTGGCTATTGTAAACAGTGCTGCTGTGAACATTGGGGTGCAGGTGTCTTTTGAATTATTTTTTTCCGAATATATGCCCAGGAGTGGGATTGCTGGACCACATCATAAGTCTATTTTTAGTTTTTTAAGGAACCTCCATACTGCCCTCCATAGTGGCCACACTAAAATTTTAATTCTGTGGTGGCTTTTTCTTTTGCTTAATTGACTTGATTACTGAGTTTAGAAAAGAATTTGATCCAATCTTATGCTTCAAAATGTAGTTTGATCTTAATTATTTATGTATGCATTTACTTACAATATATTTATAAAATAAATAAATGTATAATGTACTTATTAAAAATAAATAAATGTATAATATATTTATTAAAAATAAATAAAAGTAAAAAAAATGGTGTTTTTTTGCAGGGTCTACAAATAATTTTATTGATTAAATAACACAACAGCCTTCTTAGATTGAGAGCCACCCTCCCCAAGCCATTTCTTACACTCTTAAAGCACAGAGTTTGCACAGTAAAGAAATTTTATTTTTAATCATTTCTGTGTTGAAATCAAACTGTCCCAACAACATCACAGACTAGACTGTTTACAAGCGTTCATGCTTTAAGTCTTTCTTTTCTGGTGGTTCTCTCCTTTCTGCCCCTACCCAGGGGGCTCCCGTACTACTCTCTCTTGACTGATCCTGAAGGGATGGGTATACTGTAGGGGAGGGGCTGGTGGGCTTCTCAGAGCTCCTGGTGCCATCCCTAGGGTGCTTCCCCTCATCACAGGGTGGGGGATGTGTAAAGACAAGGGGGGGTTAGACAGAGTAGGTGGAATGGGGCGACTTCTCATAGGCACAGGCATCCAGGTCCCTTCCTGACCCCTGTCCTCTGCCCCCTCAACCTGGCTGTAGGGTGGGGCAAAAACTAGTCGCAGCGGGGAGGGCTCAGCCCAGCCCTGGGTAGAGGGGGAAGCCTCCCGCATCAGTCCCTACTCCTGTTACCGGCCAGCAAACTGTCCATCCCTCTGGGGTGGGAACAGACGGGCCAGTAGGCAGGAAGAACCAGGCTTGTGCTGTCCTCAGCTGCTGTCTGACACAGGAGGAATGGAGGTAGCAAAGGGCTGAAATGCTTCAACGAGAGGGTAAAGGAAGTGAGGGAAGGGAGTTCCAAACCATGTGCAGCTTCCACAGCGCTGGGGCTGGAAAAAGGCAGAGCTTGCTTGTAAAGTGCTGTATCCTCTAGCAGGGCCGGGCCCTGGGCAAGCCGGGGAGAAAGCTGGCCAGACAAGGGCGCAGGACCCAGACATTCCTGACCAGGGTGTGCCCTGCCACGCTCCTGGTAGGGACTGCGGGGGAAGGTGGGCTGGTGACTCTGCCATCAGCTCTGCCAGCCACCAGCCCCCTCCTGTCCACATACAAACCAACATCCCAACCAGCATTGCAGGACTGTCCCCGCTTCCAGCTGGAGGTTCCAGGCCAGCGGAGTTTGCTCAGGGTTGTGGCCCCAGCCTAGGTCCCTCAGTGGAAGCCGCACCTTGAACCCGGGGCTTTCTTGCTGAGGAAGGGGGTGTTTCTGCCTGCCACCCCAGGCTCACACCTCACAGAGGATCACAGGGAAATCCACGTGGATGCGGGGGCGGGGGGGACCCTGCTTCACGATGCCCTGAGGCATCAGGTGCTTCTGTAGCCACCGCAGCTTGGCCCGCTGCTGCCCGTTCTTTGTGACGATTGTCTCCTCACAGAACTCGCGAGCCAGATCCCCATCCCAGCACGTGAATACGAAGGGGGGCACCACTCGGCCTCGCGGTTGCACAAAAGCTTGCTGGCGGCCGCCGCCTCCGGGCCCCGCCCCGAGCTTCGGAGCCGTCCAGCTCCCGTGTCGGGGTCCCCGGGCGCGGGAGCCCCGCGGCCGCTCGGCCGTCACAGGGTGCCGCGCGCCGCCGCCGCCGCCTTCCGCTGGCTCGCTGTCCCAATAACTGTAGTTAGCTTTGGTGTATCAGTCACTTCTCGTCTTAAAAAGAGACCAGGAACCAATAGCTTTTTTTTTTTTTTTAATATTCTGCTTTGAACATCTCTGTGGAGTCTGTCAACACAACCCTCAACAGGAAGGAGGGTAGACTGTATGCTGAGGGTGGGGAGAAGATTGTTTTATGGTTTGCTTTCTTTTGTTTGGAGACAAGTGAGTTTGTACTTTATTTGACGATTTTCTCTCTGGGGTTAGTAGTCCTCTTCCAGGTTGCGCTCTCATCACTCTCACCTCCGCAGGTGCGCCGGCCGCCCGGCCTCTCCCCTTCCCCCGCACCCTCCCGGAGGCGCTGCCCCACGTTCACAGGCGCTCACCTCTAACCAGCCAGGGAGTGGCTTTCTCTCGGCCAGTGTTTCCAAGCTTTTGTCTTTTACTTTGCCCCACCACCAGATTTCCCATCTTCCACTTTTTCACCACCTGTTCTCCCATTAACTTAGCATAAGCCAGCGTCAGGACCTGCCACTTCAATGACAACCACGTCGTAGCAGAGCCTCCGGCTGCTGCTCACCCTCCTCCTCTGCAGTGCTTGTCACAGCCCAGCCCTGTCCCCGGGGAACCGTCTCCTTCCCGGATGCCGCACTTCTCATCTCTCCTGGTACGTCAACCCCACTAGTCGAGGCTGCTCTTTTGGTTTCAGAACCCCTATCCCAACCCACAGACAGCAGATCGTATTGGTCTTGGTTTAAGAATCTCTCTTTCCTTCCTATCTTCCATTGCCATGGTTTCAGATGTTACTTCTATTACGCTGGCTCCTATGTTGTATTGCCTGCTCAGGCATCTCCACTAAGCTTCAGGTCCACAGCTACAGCTGGTTACTGGCTATTTCCATTTGAATGGACAACTGAAACCTGAAACTAAAGATGTCCCAAACTGAGCTAGTTATCTTCTCTCGACTTTCTAATTTGAGGCAGTTCCATTCTCCTAATCAAATAAACTAGAACTTATCAAGTTCTTTTCTTTTTCTTTCCTTCCATGTCCAAGTAATTGCCAGCCTCTGTAGATTTATCCATCTCAATATATTTTCTATACAACCTTCTTCAAATTATCCTCCTGTACTGGTCAGGGGTCTCCAGAGAAACAGAACCAATAAAATGTGTGTGTGTGTATAAAGACATTTATCTTGAGGGATTGGCTTATGTGATTATGGAGACTGGCAAGTCCAAAAGCTTCAGGGTAAGCTGGAGTCAGACTGGAGACCCAAGAAGAACCAATACTGCAGTTCAAGTCCAAAAGCTGTCTGCTCACAGAATTCTTTCTTGTTTGGGAGAAGTCAGTCTCTGTTTTATTCAGGCCTTCAACTGATTGGATGAGACCCACCCACATTATGGGGAGTAGTCTGCTTTACTCAAAAAGTCCACTAATTTAGATGTTAATCTCATCCAAAACATCCTCACAGAAACATCTAGAATAATGTTTGAGCATATATCTGGGCACTCCGTGGCCCAGCCAAATTGACACATAAATTTAATCATCACATCCATTCTCACTGCCACTACCTAAGCTATCCCTATGAACTTATAAAACTCTCCAATTAACCTCTGCCCCTTGATCCCTCCCTACTGCAGACCAGCCTCTACAACACTGCTGACCCAGGGCTCGTATGTCTGTCAGCACCACACTGTCACCCAGCTTCTCACTTCCCTGATGACCAAATCACATGAGACTTTAGTCATGACATCCCAGGTCCTCCCTGATTTGGAGTCAATGAATCTTTCAAGACTTATCAATCATACTTGTGAGTTGCTGCAGCCAATTTGCTATTTCCCACACATGGGACTGTTCCAAGCTGAAGACTTTGTCTCAGGTTCCTGTAGCTGGAAACTCTCATTCCCACCCCCCATCTCCTCATGCTGAAATTCGATTTATAACATCCAGCTCCGCTACCACCACCTCAACTTCACAGCAATAGCTACGTGCCAACACGTTGCTTCAGACACTTGAACTGCCCTGTCACCATCAGTACCACTGCAGCTGGGGAAAAAGAAAACTGCTAGACGACACGTGGGCATTTTATACTAAAGGCTTGTCCTGCAAGCAAGAAAGAGCGAGAGAGAGTGAGATTCATGTTTTTATATTTGTCTGAAATATTTTTTTCCTAAAATATTGCAAAATATTGCAGCTATACTTGAAGCCCCTGTCCCATTCTCCTCCTCCTCAGAGGAAACTTTCATGATAGATTTGGTATATATTCATACCACATTTTATATTTTATATTATTTTTATAGTTATGCATGTAAAATAACCGTTTCCTATTTTTTAAATTTATTTAGATATCAAAATGTACATAATATTCTGTAGTTTACTTTCTACTCAAATAAGATATTCATATAAAAATTAATATAATCTCTAACTTTAAACATGTATTTTAATGCAAAATAAATTACTTGTAAGTTTATGGTTTATAACCAAAATACTCTTTCTTAAGAGGAGCGTTAGAATGTTTATGATGACAACCTTGCTCACAAATGTCCCCTTAGCTCCTAATGTTTGCAGGAAAATCTCTCCAGTTCCCTTTTCACCCACTCAGTTTGGATTTTCTGCCCTCTTGTTTGCTCAGGACCTCACCTAGATTCCCGGAGGCTACATCAGGCACAGGTGTGATGTGTGGCAGGCGTGGGTTTCCAGTTGTCACCTATCCAGACTCCACCCACTGAACTGTCCTTGCTCCCTCTGGCCTCTAGTCATCCCTCCATGCAGGTCTTCGCTGAGTCCTTTCCCCACCCCTGGGGCCCAGGTCCAGCTCTGAGGCACTGGTCTCTGACACGTGTAGGGCCACAGACACCCTTCGCTTTCAGAGCCCAAGACTGTCATGACGTCTATCTGGTCCCTTCCCTACCACACAATTTCCAGAGCTCAGCTGGAGGGAGGGGCAGGGCGATGATACCCACCATTATTACTATCTACTCACTTCTAATTTCCTTTCTTTATCTTTTTTTTTTTTAGGGACTTACAATGATTTATTATCATCATTATTATTATTTATTTTATTAGCCCCGATTTCACTATTGACATTGTATATATATTTTTTATTGACATATAATCAGTTCACAATGTTGTTTCAATTTCTAGCATATAGCATAATAGTTCAGTCATACATGGACATGTATATATTCATTCTCATATTCTTTTTCACCATAGATTACTAAAAGATATTGAATATAATTCCCTGTGCTATACAGTATGAACTTGTTTATCTATTTTCTGTATATTAGTTAGTATCTGCAAATCTCAAACTCCCAACTTATCCCTTCCCAACCCTCCCCCCACTGGTAACCATAAGTTTGTTTTCTACTTCTGTGAGTCTGTTTTGTAAATAAACTTGTCTTTTTTTTTTTTTTTAAGATTCCACATACAAGTGATATCATATGGTATTTTTCTTTCTCTTTCTGGCTTACTTCACTTAGAATGACAATCTCCAGGCCCATCCATGTTGCTGCAAATGGCATTATGTTATTATTTTTTATGGCTTAGTAGTATTCCATTGTATAAATATACCACAGCTTCTTTATCCAGTCATCTGTCAATGGACATTTAGATTGTTTCTATTTCTTGGCTATTGTAAATAGTGATGCTATGAACATTGGGGTGCACGTATCTTTTTGAATTAGAGTTCCTTCCAGATATATGCCTAGGAGTGGGATTACTGGATCATATAGTAAGTCTATTCCTAGTCTTTTGAGGAATCTCTCTGCTGTTTTCCACAGTGGCTGCACCAAACTACATTCCCACCAGCAGTGTAGGAGTGTTCCCTTTTCTCCACAGCCTCTCCAGCATTTGTCATGTGTGGACTTACTAATGATGGCCATTCTGACTGGTGTGAGGTGGTACCTCACTGTAGTTTTGATTTGCATTTCTCTGATGATTAGTGATATTGAGCATTTTTTCATTTGCCTTTTGGCCATTTGTATGTCTTCCTTGGAGAATTGCTTGTTTAAGTCTTCTGCCCATTTTTGAATTGGGTTGTTTGTTTTCCTCTTATTAAGATGTATGAGCTAATTTCCTTTCTGATACTTCTTCCAATCTGGGTCCAGGGGACTTTGGTCTTGTCTTGAGGTAGGAAAGAATCAAGAAAGTCTGGCTCTTACAACATCATATGCTGCCCTGAATCAGGTTTATTGTCTTTGAACTGAGTTCATTTCACTTCCTCCCCATCCATCGCTTTCTCCAGGGCCAAGCTGCTGATCGCCAAATGCCAGGAAATACCTTCTTGAATCTTCCTTTTGCCATCTACCTTCTTCTGAAGCATGGAGCAAAGAAAGACCTAGATGCCCCTAAATAGGGAAAAGAAATACTGGAAAATCATTCTGTAATGTTTTCAAATATTATCATGTCATACATAGTTAAATGCAGTGTTTTTGCAATAAAAGTACAGTCAGAGAAATATTATTATAATGAGAACATAGGCATATTACAAATGGATGTTTCCAAAGTCCATATATAAATAAATTGAAGGAAACTCCAAATATACCTTCTTATAGAAACAGTAGTAAAAATGGTTGAGATCGTGGATAATCCCCCACAACCACTACTTGGCCCATAAATAGCTAATATGGTGTCAACTTCAGCTGTGTCAAAACCAAACAGAACTGTCATGCTCACACTGGGGTGGTGCTGGTCGAGGGTTTCCGCTTCTGTACTGGCAACAGTATGATTCCATGGGGGAAGTGTTTCACTACAGCAGAGTGCCATGCTTTCACTATGCTCTTAATTTATCCTCAGGAAAGAATAAGAATAATGGTTTTTAAATTAGGTGTTGATAAGTCAGGGAGCCCCTATAATTAAACATAACAGAGAACAAAATGCCATGATAAATGTTCGTTTTTTGGGTCAAGATGGCACAGTGTTAGGACCACGAGCTCGCCTCTCCTCATGTGTGCAAAAAATCCATAGCTGAATGCTAAACAAACAACCATTGGAAAAAAAGCCTGGAACCTAGCAAAAAAGATCTTCTGCAACTAGAAACATAAAGAGAGATCCACAGCAAGGTGGTAGGAGGGGCGTGCTCATAATATAATTGGGCCCCATACCCCTCAATTGGGTGAACCACAAGCTGAAGAACAGTTAAATTGCAGAGGCCCTCCCACAGAAGTGTGAGATCTAAGCCCCAAGTTCTGGCATTGGGATGAGAAGGAGACTGCAGGGCATCTGGTTTTGAAGGTCAGCCGGGCTTGGCTCTGGGAGCCTCATATGACTGGGGAAAATTAAGACTCCATCCACATGGGAATTGTACACGGCATCTCGTGTGCACCAGGTCCAAGGGCAGAGGTAGTGATTTCATAGGAATCTGGGCCAGACCTGCCTGCTGGATTTGGAGGTCTCTTGGGGATGTGGGGGACAGCTGCGTCTCACTCAGAGGACATAAAACCTGGTGGTGGACTTTCTGGGAGTGTTCATCTACATGAGATTTCCTGGAGGGTGACATCTTGATTGGATCATTAGCCCCAAGACCTAGCCCCACCCAACAGCCTGTAGGAAGCCTCGGGCCAAACAGCATACAGTGTGGGAACACAGCCCCACCCATCAGCAGACTCCCTAAGCCACAAAGGCCTCTAGACAAGGCCTTACCCATCAGAGGGCCAGGACCAAACTTCACCCAGCAGTGGGCAGGCAATGGGCTCCTCCTGCCAGGAAGCCTGCATCAGCCTCTGGTCCAGACTCACCCACCAGGGGCAGACACCAGAAACAAGAAAATAACAATCCCAAAGCCTGTGGAAGGAATCCACACACACAGGCCAGACTCTACATTAGAACTGGCTGGACACTAGCCCTTGGTTGATAAGAGAGGAGTGTACTGCTGGGAGGCACAGAACTTCTCCCACAGATAGCCACCTCTCCAAGGTCAAGGAACTTAACTATGCTATGTAAAAATACACATAGAAAGATAAACAATATGAGGAGGCAGAGGAATACTTCCCAGGCCAAGGCACAAGATAAAATCCCAGAAGAAATAAGTGATGAGGAGACAGGAAATTTATCTGAGAAAGAGTTTAAAGTATTGATGGCCAAGATGTTCAGAGAACTCAAGAGGAGTACAGATGGCCATTCTCATAGCTTTTCACCTCTGAACAGCATCACAATCAAATCTCCACCTTTTAAAAAAGATTCAATCCTCTCCAATGTACTCATTCTTTTCCTATTTGATGAAACTCCAAATATTTAGGCAGTGGTATGTGGTTATAGAAGTGGCTGTGAGTTATATTTTCAAATATAGAAGACTGATCACTCAGCTTCTATTATCAAAGTGTTGTTAGACATCCCTTAGCATGTTGGTGGGTTTTATGGAAAATACAGAAGTGGAAGACTTCATCCTTGCCCTCATGGACCTTACAGCGTTTGAAGAAAGCCTTTTAAAAGCTTTTTCCCAGTGGCAGGGAAGCATTTGGTTTGGGATTTTGCTAAGCTAGTTACTCCTTTTTCCATTTGGCCAGGACCCAGTGTGTGTGAAAGGTAAAACTGAAGTACTATGACCAAGTGCATCATTTACTTACCCTGACAGCCCTGGCTTATGAAGCCCTTGGCTCTGAAAGTATAGTAGGATGATTCCTCATGTAAACAATCGTGAATGCACACCTCTTTCATACCATGTTAACATTGGAACACATTTATAAAATCTTATTCAATTCCCACATCTAGTTTCAATTATTCAGTCGCCTGGGTGTTATAACTCTTAAATGTGATTGATTGAATGGACACATACAGCCTTTTTTTTTTGGTTTGTTTTTTGGAGGGGGTAGATAATTAGGTTTATTTATTTTTAGAGGAGGTGCTGGGGACTGAACCCAGCACCTTGTGCATGCTAAGCATGTGCTCTACCACTTGAGCTATACCCTCCCCCCTTATACAGCCTTTTTAAAAAATTTTTATTTTTATTGGAGGGTAGCTGATTTACAATGATAGTTTCAGGTGAACAGCAAAGTGATTCAGATATACATATATATATATGTATGTATATTTTCAGATTTTTTTCCATTATAGTTTATTACAAGAAATTGAATAGTTCCCTATGTTATACAGCAAATGCTTGTTGTTCATCTGTTTTATATATAGTAGTGTGTCTCTGTTAATCCCAAACTCCTAATTTATCCATATAGTCTTTTAATTAATCGTTCACAGTTTCCAGCTGCATTTCCTTTACCTGTTTGAGTCTAAATATTCTTTTACAACTAGATATGTGCTTTGCACCTTTCATCTGAAATCCCCATAGGCTGAGTTTAAACCAGTGTCACCTGCAGAGCTGTTCACTGGACACATTACCGAACATTTTGAATGACACACACAGAACATGGTGCTGGCAATCAGAAGAGCAAGGGGACTGTTCATGCTCACATGGGAGATGACAATATATTGTGATTAGAGCCACCATCATATTACCAATCGGCTTCAAAGAGGCCAAATCATTGGTATTGGGAGACTTCAGATGTGCTATTAGTTTGAGAAATAAAAAGGACTGCTCAGAAATTATATTCCTCTCCCTAAACCGTTCTCGAAGGGTCATTCTTGCATATTGTTCATCTGCAGGGTTAGCATTTGGCCTTTCCTGTAACAACATGAGAGACTGAGTGGAGCAGAAATGATGAAAGTGAAAGGGGCCTTTCTGTCGTGTGCGGATGGCGGCAGGGCGGCTGGGTTTTGCTCCCCAGAGATCTCTCCATCCCGGGGACCACTGTGGACGGGTAGACATTTCTGTGCCACCAGCAGCTGAACCTGTGAGAGGAAAGATGAGAGTTTTGAATGTAACTGAGGGCTTTGCCCTAAGGAGAGTGGGTCCTGGGGAGTTGAAGGCTTTTTCTTCAAATTCCAGTCTTAATATGGGGCCAGGTGTAGGGCTAAAGGCACAGTGAGAGAGGTCTGCAGGGCTTTTTTAATCAATCAGATGCATCATTTGTTCCTGTGGGTTTGACAGACGTGTTGTCATCAGGTCCTGAGCTGCTCACTACCTCTTCATGTACCTTCTGTCTAAAGGCTTGTGGCCTGTATTCATGGAACCAAAACCAATGGGTTTAACCAGCAACTTTCAAACCATCTTTAAATGAATTCTTTTATAAGATGAGAATTACAGAGGTTTCCACAGGTTGCTTGGTGTGTTGTAGGATCTTTGACTAAAGTTCCAGTTTAGGAGGAAATGGCAGATGGGTCCAGATGCACATAATATAAATGAGGGACCACAATGCCCAAAACAGTAACAAAGACGGGAATGAAACTAAGTGAGATGAGTAGTAATACACTAAACACAGTGGCCTTTCTTCTATAGCTACACGTGTTTATTAGGGCCTGTGATGACTTCTGTTGCCCCGTATACTTACGCATTTGTGAGTCTCTCTCTCTATGTATATAAACACATATATAATACACATTATATAATTACATATTACATTGTATATAAAGTATATATTCAATATAATGCAGGCTACATGCATTATTACACTATTATTCATTATTGTCATGCATCTTTTCCTTTGGTTTTAAAAATAATTTAAAATTAAAACATCTTCTTGGGCTTATAAAATTATCATGGGTGAGCCTTAGGCACTGTGCTTACAGTGTCTGATGGAAAAGTTGTCCCTGGTGTTTGTAAAAATTTTAACATCAGCAATTCTGTGTTCATTCAGACTTCTCCAGTTCTATATTGTTGATATCTCAAATTAACATTGGTAAGAATACAGGCAAATTGCTTAATTAAAATTCATAGTACAAATAGACTCAGAATAAACTATTTATGTATATATGATGAAACACTTAAGTATTCATTAAAGTTATCAAATCTACTTCCCTCTTTTTATCTACTGTGTTCAAAAATATATTGAAAATAACAATGTGTATTTTATGAAAATATTCTACACTCTGTATGTATCATTTCTCAAGCAAGAAAGTGAACATTGGAAATGACTACATTAGTCAAGACGAGGTGTGTGCAATATTTATGTGCAAGATATTACTCATACAAATATTCTATAAGTTCCCACATCACCTCACAGGGTATAAATGAAGAGCTAAAAGGGTGGGAAATGACAGCTCTTATGTGATCTGAAACGTAACTACACTGATCGAAATAACTTGGGAACATTGAACTCATTTCATTTCTGCCTTAGTAAAATTCTTTATCAATGGGATATGCTGTAGGTAAGTTAGCTAAGACAGAACCCCCTAGGACATAGTTTTTATTCTGAGACAAAGCAATATGCTTAGCATTTTTCTCTAGGCAAAGAAAATGTTCATTTAAAATGATCTGTAATTTTGGATTCTTATAATTTCAGCCTGACTTGTTTTCAATTAAAATGAAAATGTGAATTTCTGTTAAATGTATATGTTTAAGTTTGACAAAGTAATACTTACTTTATAGGAAGATGGTAAAATGTGATAAGAATATCAAATAGGTTAAATATCATTTGACCTTATAAATACTGGTTTTGTTGTGGTGAGTGTACACAAAATGAGATGGGTATTTTAGATCACGGTAACCTCTGTTTCTACAAACAGATAAATAACTATTATTTGATTTTCAGCATACTGCCTTTCTTTTAAGGAACTTAGGGAAACGTGTTCACATATAACCAGTGTAAAATAGGAACAATTTATATTCTTTCACCTATGAACACCAGTCACCATAGGCATTTGCAAATTTACATGAGATGGAAAACAATTTCAAGGCAATCAACTAAACCAATAAAAATTGCACATGCATCACAGCATTGGGAGAGGGATAAAAGTGTGACTTGACAAAAGGGAATCACTCTGTGCATCCCTCTGGCTGACTGGTGCTGGTGCCCTGGACCCAAAGATCTGGCTGTAGACAAATGACAGTGTAGACTGCTTTGCTAATTCAGCTTTCAACAGGAAATGCATGTGTCCAGGGATGCAGTGCTATAAAGAAATGTTCTGAGTCTGGGAAATAGGTCACCTGCATGCTGCTTTGTGCCAGATCATAACTGCTAACTGGACATAATTTGGCCTGTTTTCAACAGTTGATTTAATGGTAACAGAAATTGTATTCATGTGTACCTTTTTTTCCCAAATGTAAAAGGCTTCTAAAATATCTATTGCTTTTGAAATCTAATCAAGCAGCCATTCAGGTTTAAAATAAAATGACCAATTTCAAGGCAGGAAAATAAAAGACTAAATACTTTTAGGGGAGTGGCCAAGGTGAGCTGAGTAAGAAGGCCCTGAGCTGATCTGCTTCCACTGGCACAACAAAGTAACAACAAATTACAGGGCAGCTACTGATGAAAATAATCTGCAGAATAGCAGAAAAGATTTTCCACACTTAAAGATATAAGTAGGGAACCACAATGAGGCAGGTAAGAGGAGCAGAAATGTGATATAGTTAAGACATACAGCGGCAGGTAATCGCCCCACAAACAGGAGGATAATCATAGTTTCAGAGGTTCAACCCCAGGAGAAAGGGGTCCAAGCCCCACACCTGGCAGCCTATCCCAGGGATCCTGAGCTGGGGAGATGAGTCCCCTGATGCCTGGCTTTGAAGGACAGCAGACTTTCACACAGGAGAGCTAGAGGTTTACAGGAGAGAGACTTCTCCCTTAAAGGGCGACTACAAACTCTCACATACCACATTTGAAAGGAGCCTGGGTCAGACATAGATGCTGATCTTGGAGAGACTCAAGAGAGGTGGGAGGCACCTGAGACTCCCCCTGGGGACTCAGATGCTGGCAGAAGCCATTTCTGAGAGCTTATTCTGCCACGAGAACACTGGTGCTGAGAAGCTCTATTTTGGAGCCATTGTCTGGCTTTTGTATCAGGGTGATGGTGGCTTCATAGACTGAGTTTGGGAGTATTCCCTTCAATTCAATCTCTTGGAAGAGTTTGAGAAGGACTGGTAAGAGCTCTTCTTTGTATGTTTGATAGAACTCCCCAGTGAAACCATCTGGCCCTGGACTTTAGTTTGCAGGAAGGTTTTTTATTGCTGATTCTATTTCACATCCAGTGATTGATCTATTGAAATGATATTTTTCTTCTTGATTCAATTTCGGTGGACTGTATGTTTCTAGAAAATTGTTCATTTCTTTTAAGTTATCCAACTTATTGCCATATAGTTGTTCATGCTATTCTCTTATGATTTTTTATATTTCTGTGGTGGTGTTTGTAATTTCTCCATTTTTTTTTCTTATTTTGTTTATTTGTGTCCTTCTCCTTTTCTTCTAGGTGAGTCTGGCCAGAGACTTGTCAATTTTGTTTGCTCTTTCAAAAAAACAGCTTTTGGCTTGATTTCTTTTTTTCTGTTCTTTTAAACATTTTTTTTTCATGAGTTATAGTCATTTTACAATGTTGTGTCAAGTTCCAGTGTGGAGCAGAATTTTTCAGTTATACAGGAACATATGTATATTCATTGTCACTTTTTTTTCACTGTGAACTACCCCAAGATCTTGTATATTTTTCCCTGTGCTATATAGTATAATCTTGTTCATCTATTCTGCATATGCCTGTCAGTATCTACAAATTTTGAACTCCCAGTCTGTCCCTTCCCATGCCCCACACCTTTGGCAACCACAACTTTGTATTCTATGTCTATGAGTCTGTTTCTGTTTTGTATTTATGTTCATTTTTTTCTTTTTTTAGATTCCACTACTTCAAAAAATGCCTGCGCCCCAATGTTCATAGCAGCACTATTTACAACAGCCAAGACATGGAAACTGCCTAAATGTCCATCAACAGATGACTGGATAAAGAAGACGTGGTATATTTGTACAATGGAATACTAGTTTTCTATTGTTTTAAATCTCTAATTACGTGAGCTGGAGCAGCAGAGGCAGGTTGACTGGGACCTCATGGGCCAGAGTGAAGAGCGTGGATTTAAGTCCAGGGAAACTAGTATTCTAAAAATAAAGCAAAGTTTTCCCTCTCAGTTGGTAGAACATATTTTTTAAGCTTCCAATATTTAACTCGTGGTTCCAATGCAGGAAAATATGTAATGTTTTACAAACTAAGCAAGGTGTTAGCCTTTAAAGAAGCCTAGAATTTAGTTGTGATGGCGATCACTAAATGCTGCAGAGCATCTACCATAGCAAACACTATGTGGGTGTTATGTAAACAGAGCACGGATGTGGCAGCATTTATCCTCCCATTTGTCCAAGAGTGTTAGTCAGTAAAGGATGAAGCATCTGAGCTGTATCTTGAAGTGAGAATAGGAGTTTCTACAGAAGGAAAAGCAGAGGAATGGTAAGCTGAGTAACAGGAATGAAGTACGAGCAAAAGCAAGTGCAAGTGAAAATAAATTGACTTTTGCATTATGGAGAGTCATTGTTGGAAAGGCACAAATGCTGCATGAAAGAGTATGTGGAGAGGAGATGGAAACAATAAGTAGGCTACCTTGTGGAAGAGATTTGGATTGTGGATAATAAAAATAATATGAGAGTAACACAATCATATTTGGGTTTTGCAAAGAAAACTTTGTTTCTTCATTTACAATGCAATAAAGTAGAGGAAAAGGCAAGATTTCAAAAAGAGTTGAATGAAATGTCTCAAGACAGTAACAGTACACACCATTTGTTCTCCATGAAAACAAATTCATACATTGAAATCCTAACACCCAAGGCCTTTGGGAAGTGATTAGACCATGATGGTGGATTCCTCAAAAATGGGATTAGTGCCATTATAATGGGACCCCCAGGGTGATCCACACCCCTTCCTTCCCATAAGGAGACAGCCAGAAGGCACTCTGAACCAGAAAGCAGGCTCTTGCAGACACTGAATCTGCTGCCACCTTGATCTTGAACTTCCTAGTCCCTAGAATTGTGAAAAATAAATATCTGTTATTTATAAGCCACTCAGTCCACAGTATTTTGTTGTAGCAGCCCAAATGGACTAAGGCAGAGAGATTGAAGAGACCAGGACAGAATTGCTAGAAAGTCCACAAAACTAGCATTTCCACAACAATGTAATTTGTTTTTGTGAATGTTTTAGGTGAAGGAGAGAGAAGTGTCTGAGATGATTCTGAGTCTCTCCTCTTGTGTGGCTGAGCGAATAGTGGTGTTTCTTAACTGAAGAAGGAAAGTCAGTATGATGAGGGGTTAGTGGTATTACAGGGAGAATTCAGTATTTGGAAAACCAGTAAGTAGATAGGAACACAGCAGATAAATAAGGAGTAAAACTGAAGCTCACATCAGATCACTGAAAGTCATTAGCAAATCCCAGAAGGTGGCAATCCTGGACTCAAAGAAGTCACCGTGAATATATCATATTGAGAAGGGACCCACGCATAAACTCTGGGGACCCTGGACTTTCTAGGGATGGGCAGAGGAAGCCGGAGTGAACCAAAGAGAAGGGCTTGTCAGAGACACCATGGAGAAAAGACAAGACCAGCCAAGAGGAGAGGGGGTGAAAACAAGAAAGAGGTAGGAACTGACCCCAAAGTAAATTTACTAGATCTATTTTTCTTTTCTCATTTTAATATATTTTCATTTGAGAATTTCCATTTATCCCTGTGTTCTTTCTTTTGCTATAATTCCATGTGTATTTTTCAAAATCCTGAAAAAAATCAATCTCCTTTCTATTCATGTTACATGTAAAATAAAACTCCAATAGTAATAAAATCAATGAAACCACATAAAAGAAAAAAAAAAAACAGGACTAAAAATAGAATAGAATAAAAATACCTATAATTTATTTTTTATAATACTGAGAAAAGATACACATATATATTCCAAAGGCTTCAAGTCATGATTTTTACATCCAAATAACACTTTTTAACCTTCTCTGGGGGCCCCACATATAAGTTAGACATTAAAATATAGGGATGGTTTATTTGGAGAGCAGTATTATGTGTAGGGTAATTCAGTCATTTATACATATCTATTGATCAGGAATGGTTTACTATAAGAGAGAAAAAGACAACCTGAGCCTAGAGGAAATTCTCCATTTCCTGGCAATCAGCTAATTATAGCACATGACTAGGTGGTCTATTGCTGAGAGCTAAAGATCTGGAGTTTTCTGGAAAAGAAAAAATATTGCAATAAACTACAAAGAGGAAAACTTTATGTAACATGTAAATTTGAAGGTGTTGAATTGTTGTGTTTGTCTGTTGAAATAGACTAAGCTAAAGAAATGGAGTAAATGATTGTGTTGGTTAGATTCCTAAATTTTAAATAACTGATTGATGCTGTTCCCAGGCCCTGGGTGAGTAATTAGCAATCTTTCTGCAGTGAGAAACAAGCAAAAAAATATGACTATGTAATCATGAATTTGTGTAACATCCCATGGTGCAGATAAATGATACATAACATCCCAGAAAAGCGGGACTTAAAGTAAAACATGAGCCCCAAAAGGTTGGGGATATTTACAAATAAGGTAACTACCCACAGTTAAGTTGGTGTTATTTCAACACTTTACTGAAGGGCATCAGGGCTTCTGGAATGACGCCTTGCCTTTTTTTCTGTAGGCACCTGGTTTAATGTCAGACTGCATTTTTAGCTGCAAAATAGGCATGATAATTTTGATATTTTCACAAGATTTTTGTAAGAAATAAATCAGAGAGTAATTTGAAGGCTGTCATAAACTGGCAAAGCATGTAGGTAGAGAATGTTTTAATGTTTACTTCCTTTGTTCCAGATATTACTTGACTCTCAGTAAATAGAGCTAAGCCTAATCCTCAAAAATATCTCAAAATTTCACGGCATCTCAAAAGATGACATATGAAACTGAAACAGACATGGATACTTTTTCTATTATTTAGGTTTTGTTCATACCACTCCCCTCCCCTTCCTCATAACAGCCACCACCCCCCCCAACCCCACCCCTGCTCCCACCAGTGATTGCTACTTTTCTAATACAAGGGACAGGTACAGGAGAGTACAGAAAAATTCTCATTGACTTTTATATCCACGAGTCCTCAGCTTAATTTCCTGGCCCAATTAAATGCTGTGTATTCATTTGTCCAAACATATTCATTTACATAATTTCCATTAAATGTCAGGCACTATCCAGTCACTACTGGGGATGCAGTAGTGATTGCATAGAAAAAGTTCCAAATCCTAACGGAGTATACATGCTGGTGGGGATACCAGGGAATCCAAAAGTACAGCATAGGCTGCATCCTGGTCAGGTACGTGCAAGGAAGTGTTTGGAGGTTCACAGACATTTGGTCAGGGATCACCTCTCTAGGGGTGTCGTAACTTGAGTGGAGACCCAAATAAAGTTGAAGGAAGTAGTCACGAGAAGATGTAGGGAAACTGCATCCCAGATGGAAGGACCAGTATATGCAACACTGCCTCAGGCATGAAATGGAGTGTTTAATTTGAGGAAAAGCAAGAAAGTCTGTAAGATTTGAGTAAGATGAGCAGGGGAATGCTAGAAGAGAAGTGAGCAAGGAACGTGGACCATTGTGGACCTTAGTATAGACTTTGAATCTGAGAGACAAAATGCTAAATGAATAGAGGGAAGAATGAAAGTAATGACTGCTGAGAAGAAAAATCAGAGTAAGAGAGGTTACTGAACAATAAATGTCCCCAATATGGGACATACACGCAGGCATGGGCTTGAATTCTTAACCTGTGTAAGTGCTTAAGGACTGATGGACCACATAATAATTGCATGCACAGTCTCTTGCCTGGTCTCATGATAGATTCACCGACACACAGTTTCAGTCTGGGTCTTTGTGGAACAGAGTGTTTGGAGTGATGACGTGTTAACTTTCCCATTGAAACCCTATTTGTCTCTTCTCATGTTGGGATTTGAAATAATGAGAGAATACAGGGAAGCCTGCATAATGGTTAAATTATCTCCCTACTTACCTTCATTGACATAATCATATCTGGTATAATTGGTCATTTTTAATGATCCCATTTAATAATTCCACTTAAAATCTTGAGGATAATTTCCAAATAATATAAAATAAAGAGAAACACCATTACTAAGCACACTGGAGGCCATGCTCACATTATAAAATCAATTGGCTTGATCTCAAATGTAGGAACATGGGATGGAGGAGGCAGCTTTGTAAGTGTATGGCCACAAAGAGAACATATATAACTGTTTGATAGAAGAAAACACATGAGAGGAAGCAAGAGCAAAAAGATAACAGTGGATATAAATTTAAATGTAACTCTGACAGTTGTGAAAATGAACAATGAGTTGTAGCAGGAAGAATATGGGTTTTGCCAGATAATATTCTAACATAGTTCAAAGAGCTTTTGAATTTATCAAGGGAAGGCACTAAGCATAAAATTTTAAAAGAAACAGTTTGTTCTTCTGAATCACAATGGTATCTTCCTGACAACCCCTCCATGTAGTCTCTCCCGTGTTCTACTAATTTACCTATGAAGGCAAACACACACACACACACACACACACACACACACACACACACGCACAACAAAGGATACAGAATGCCTGGAAAATGAGCAGTAACTATACTAGCCAGTGTCTAGTTAGAAACACAGAAACTACACTAGGGAATTCTAAGTGAATTTAAAATGGGGAACTGACTACAAAGATACTAGAGGGATCAGTGGATAATAAGGGAACTCCAAGGAAACCAGAGATAATGCCTTCACGAGTATTCCTATTCCTAAGGATGGGGACCCAGGGCAGAGGAGTCATTAAGAATCTTAAAGAACAGAGGAGCCCCACAGAGTAAGTAGTCAGACCTCCCAGGAGAGGGTGTGTGTAGTTACCGCTGGTACCTCTGAGGACTCCTGTTTTCATATATAAATAGGAAAGCAGTTGGTAAAGAAATCTGCAAAATGCAATTTGCAAAGCCCCAAAACTACTATCCTAGAGAAAAGTCTAGAAAGCTGACTTTGTATCTGAGAAGGACAAGACAAAAAATTGGAAAACAATCTATTGGCAAAATCTAAGAGAAATTTTAATGGAATAAAACTGTTAGAAACTATAGGTTTTAATTTATGAATAAGAACAATAAAATAGATGTCCTGCCTGACTGTCCCAGTATGCCTAGTTACAAGACGTTTATAGACAGGCAAGACTATCTTTATATATTTTATAACTTTAAGTCTCACCAAAATATTCTTACATTTAACCACATCCATCTAGGTGCAGAAACTACCAGGAATCAGAGGGACAGGAAAAAAGACTGTGGTTTGCTGTTAAGAACTGTGTCCTGGAAAACACAGACACGAATGTCCGTTAGAAAAGCAGACAAGAATAGCGATTTGAATTCAGGGTTGTGATCTTCTTGTGTGTGTTCCAAGACACAAAACCATAGGGTCTGGAAGAAGACAGGTCCTACTCAATATACCAGAACTAAGGTGAGTGCTTGGCTTCCCAGAAACCTGGACTGGGAGCACTGAATGTTAATTCTCCCTGTTGTCTGTATGGCAATAGGCCCAGGCATCACTCAGTGGAAACTCAGAGTAGGTTAAAATACCATCCCAAGTGCAGTCTTGGGCTAAGGTCAAGTCATGATGGATCTTGGTGTCTAACTTATGGACAAGTAGTAAATCAAACACCATGTTTATTAAAAAGCAACCTGGTTTATTAAAAGGTAACCTGGTCATGATGACTCACAGAGGGAATATTTTCCATGACAGATGAAGAATAAAAATATCAATAAGCATTTGGGATGAAACAGATATAAAGAGAGAAAGGCTGCAGATGAAGTTACATTATGATGACATTAAAATGGAGATGGGCTATTTTGAGAGGTATGTGGGTGATTTGAGCAGTATACTAAGATTCTGCTTACATGGTGTGTAATAGGATGACAATTGGAAAAGAAAGAACATGGATGTAGAAGGCAAGAATCACAGGTGTTTTTCAGGAATAAGCAAAAATAAATGAAAGTAAAGAAATGTTTAAATAACACTTTTCTTTAAGAAGAAAATGGAAGGCCCCTGGGATCTATATAACCCAATTCAAAATTTTACTTACAGCTAAAGAAATCTTAGAACCTTTTGGCCTAGTCTTTTGTATTTTATGAACTTTCTTATGGAATAGTCCCTTATCACATGTGACTATTTAAATTTTAATTAACCATAATTAAATAAAGTTATAAGTTCACTTCTTCAGTCTGGGAAGCCACATTTCAAGTGCTCAGCAACCACCTGTGGCTAGTAAGCACTGAACTTTACAGCATAGATGTCGAGCATTGCCAAAAGTTCTATCTGCCAGTGTTGTCCCAGAAAATCACTGTTAGGAAGTAAGTGTTCGTCTTGAAGATTGTTGCCAAAGGGGTGTTATCTTAGTAATACACAAAGAGGAAACTAACTCATACTATATTCAATCAAATTGTGCAGCTTAAGTGGATGATATCACACCCAGAAGAATTTGGAACCATTTAAAACTATGATTTAGAAGAAACTTCCATTAAATTAGAAAATACTCCTAGAATAACATGTAAAATTTATATACTTGGGATCCTCCCAACTTGGGAAAGTAAACATGGGCTCATATGCATATTTGAAGTAGTTTTAATGTGTAGTGTCAACAGTAGTTATCTCTTAGTGGTAAGATAATCCAGTATTTCTCTTCTCAGACTTTCTCATTTGTCCCGATATACAAGTTATTTATAGTCAGACAGGTTATTTTACAGTTAGAAATATATCCTCAATTAAAACAAGATGTGCCTACATATGTACATAATGCAAATAAAGTGAACAGAAATTCTGAATTTATTTACAATAGTGTTTTGAAAGGCAGAGACTGCTGTCCACAGAACAGTGGTGCTGAAGGAACCTGTGGATTGTCTCCAACTGCACACCTGCTGCTGCTCTGTAGGGGGCTTTCAGCCCACGCACCACAGGGGCTTCAGGGCTCTTTTCTGAATATCTGCATTGGAGTTGCTTTTTGGGGGGGATAATTAAGTTCATTTATTTATTTTTACTGTAAGTACTGGAGATTGAGCCCAGGGCCTTGCACATGCTAGGAATGCACTCTACCACTGAGCTATACCCTCCCCCTGCATTGGAGTTCTGAGAATAATGTTCCCTTGTTTTTTAAATAATTTGAATTCAAGTCCCTACAACCAGTATTCCTACATCAGTGTAGTAATCTAAGATAGAATTACATATCAAACATCTATCTATGTAGAAAAATGTTCAAAATTATTAAACTACGGATAAGAGGCCAAGATGATATGTTTAATATTTTAGCTTATGTTTCTATATTTATGTTTTAGATTATACAGTAAGTTATTTTGAGGTTTGTATAAAGTGAGTAAAACAATTTTATACAAATGGAGTGTGTGCATCTCCACATATATTTATATAATGAAAGGTCATAATATATGAATATCACTCATAAATGAATATTTTCTTAGTATCAATGTAAACATATCAAAAATATTAATTTGCATGTGTATAAAAATGCTGCAAAATAATACTATAAACTGATTATCACTATATAAAATCAATATAGACAAATGCATTAAAAATACCCAATAGACAGGTCAAGATAAATAACACTGTCTGAATTTCAAAACACTGTGATGTTAGTATGACTTTGTTATAGTGGCGAAGGCACTCTTTCATATGAGTATTTTGAGTGAAAAACAATGTACAGTTTTAGAAGTGAAATAAGTACATGGTATGAACAAACTTTATAAAATTCAATATAGATAAATAACCAAAACCTTTAAAACTATTACATGGTCAGTACCCAATAGTACCTAGTGTATAGATAATGCAAAAACATATTCTCTTAAACAGTAATACTTTATTTAGCTCTAAAATATCCTGTGATCCTAACATGTATATTAATTATGAATATCAAAATGTATTTTTGAGAATTTCTTTTTGGTGACATTTTTACAGCCTATATATTCTGGCAAGTAAAGATCAAGATCATTTTCTAATTTATCTAAGATGAAGCATATATATCTCATAATTAGTGAAATCCTTATTTGAAAAAAGTTACATTTAAATGTGAATTGCTGGATCATGTTAATCAGTCAATCAACCAGTCTAGAATTTATCGAGCAAATGACCCTCAGCAATGATGCTTAAGACTTATGGTCCATTAAGCAGGACCAGGTGAGGAAGGCAATCAAAGTGTCTTATTTATTTATTTATTTATATTTAACATTTTTAATTGCTATATTCATTTTACAAGGTTGTGTCAATTTCCCATGCAGAGCACAATTTTTCAGTTATACATGAACATACATATATTCATTGTCACATTTTTTTCACTGTGAGCTGCCACAAGATCTTGTATATATTTCCCTGTGCTATACAGTATAATCTTGCTTATCTATTCTGCATATGCCTGTCAGTATCTACAAATTTTGAACTCCCAGTATGTCCCTTCCCATCCCACTCCCCCTTGGCAACCACAAGTTTGTATTCTATGTCTATGAGTCTGTTTCTGCTTTGTATTTATGTTCTTTTTTTTTTTTAGATTTCACATAAGAGTGATCTCATATGGTATTTTTCTTTCTCTTTCTGGCTTACTTCACTTAGAATGACATTCTCCCAAAATGTCTTAATATTGCATCTAATTAGAAGAATGGTGGATGATCTGGGATCCACCTTCAACAACACACTATACTCCTGGGAAATAAATAAATCTTATGGGATTGTCAGCTAGAATCCAACTTAGATGTATCATTTGAAGCAGACCATTTAATTTATTGTTTTTATGTGTATAAAGTTAAGACTGTATCAATTGTAAACAATTATCCAAATGTAATATCTATGCTTACTTCATTCCATGAAGTCAAGGATATCACAGACAGCAATGCCTCTTTCAAAGAAAAGTGGTAAATCTAAAATGCTGAAAATTGTATTATCACTTTTAATAATGTATTAAATCTTTCAGTGTAAAAATTGCCACACATAATATGAGAGCGTGTATGTGTGTATCCTCCATGTATTTAAAGGCATGAATCACTATTAATGGAGTCATTCTATCAGTTTGCCACATCCTCCTCTAATCGCTCACTTTTGGTGGTGATCAAAGCAGACCTGGGACCAGGTGAGGTAGTGGACTGCAGCAGTAGCAAAGGAAGGGAGCTAGAAGGCATTTCTGAGGTGATAGTTCTGTTGACATGTAAGTAACTGATGTGCAAGAAAAGTCAAGGAAATGGTCATGTGAAAAGCCTTGTAGGTCAAAAGGATAGGAAGGCAAAAAACCTTCATGTCTAAGGGAGAGAAGGGCAGACAGAGAAGTTGACCTGAGCTGGAAAGAGAAGCCAAGGAAAGAACACAGAGTATTCTGGGCTGTGATAGGTCATCTATATGCCTCACTATGGATGCTGAGATACCACTAGGTTAATAACATTATCTGATTTAAATACATACCCAACATACTCTGACTCCTATGTGGAGGATGGAGAGTAGAGGAAAGACTGAACACATGGAGATCAACTATGAGATATTTTTCATTGTCTCAGTTGAGAGATGTTAGTAAACTCAGCAGTGGAATAGACAGCTAAATTGGAGACTAAAGAATAGCATGAGCATAAATTTTAAAGTAAGCTGGGTTTGCTGGGGGGTGGTGTGTGGGAGCTGAGTGAGAGGACAGCATCAAGGAATATCCTTTATTTCTTCCTTCAGTTTTTGGGTGGAATCAATATAAACTTACTGTCAGAAGGGACATGAGCACAAGTAGGTATAAAGGATAGTGGTGTCAGATTTGTGGCATCGAGTGTCTAATTGATCTGATAAACTTATACTGTTAGAGATATCAAATGAGGTGTGAGACTGGCTTTTAAAGAAATCAATGGTAGAAAGGTTCATTTTTAATTATTGACATGTAGATGATATGAGACATTTGATACCCACAATTCTTCTCTCCTTCCCTGATTCTCTCATATTTCACTGAAGTAAGAATATAACTTTGAAATGTATCATTTTGGGTTTGGGCATTTGACTTGCTTTATCAAACAAAATATGGATGGAAGAGACAGTCCTGAGCTTAGGTCCTAAGAGGCTTAAAGAATTTCCAACTAACTTTTTGTGCTTCTATCACTGGCCATGAGAAGATGTCTGGGTATTTGTTGGTTCTGAAATGAAAGATACATGGGCAAACCCTGAAACCAATCCTTGGCCTGAAGGCATAAGCACCCCAGTCACTCTGGAAATCTGTGAGCGAGACAAATGTTTATAGTTCTAAGTCATAGAGTTTCAAGGATTGTAGTTTTACAGTAATATGTCATTAAAATTAATAGGCATATAAACTGGAAATTCAAATAAGATCTTCTAGACTAGAGCTTAGACAGAAAATAGAAGAAGAATCAGGATGAGGGCATCTTTTTGAGGTCTGGTAGTGCTGTAGAAAAATGTGTTACAGCTCAGTGTTACAGCTCAGGTGTTACAGCTCAGTTGTGACAGCAACCTGGATCTGGGCGAGAGACCAAGCAGCACTCAGGGGGAATCAGATGGTGCTGCAGGAGAGTAGTGGTCCTGCCTGGGGGTCCCACTGGTCTTTTTATGGGGCTTCCCGCCTCAGTAGAAGAGAAGGTACTAGCAGAATTTTTTTAAGAAGCATCAGGGATGTGAAAATATGCCTTGATAGAAATTAAGATAACCTTTTTTCCAAGAAGTAAAGTAGGAAGCTTGTATAGAATGCCAATGAACAGTAGAGAAATATGAGGACACAGAAATGTTCACCTGTTGATTATGACCTCAGCGAATCTTAATTTATGCAGAAGATAGATGTACCAACTTTGCACAAATTGAAGCATATAAAATATTCTAGGGGATTCATAATTTTCAAGTAAAATATTGTGATATTTATTAAGAAATAAAGCTGTATGGAGTATATCTCTAAGTATAACAATAGAATACACATATAGGAAGCATGGATTCATGAGAATCCATCAGACTTGATGATGATCCAAATTAAAAGGAGATTTCAGTTGTTCATAGAGGATAAAGAAGTCATGCAGAATATGCCCCAGCTTAAGCTGTATTTGTGAGTAGGACATGGTAGAGTGTTTGCAGGTTTGCCTGGCAGAGGGATGGGATCCTAGCAGCTGAAAGACAATTGATGATTGTACTTTCTTCCACTAAGTTTAGAGAATTTTTTTTCAAAATAAGAAATCTGGCTTTTAACAGAAATTTTTAAGTCTTCCGTGAGATTTTCAGTGCATTGTGGAAGGATGGTGCTTTAATTTTAAAAGTCACACAAATCTAAGATTAGAAACTGTGAAAAAACAGTCCTCCATCATTCATTCAGCATGTTTATCAAGCACCTACCACATACTACTAGGCACTCTCCTAGGCAGTGGGGGCAAATTGCAAACATAAATGAATGCAACATTTAGCACCAACTAACCAAGCTAAAATAAAAACAAAATGAAAATATAATGATGGTGGAAGAAATCATATTTAAGTGGTTTGATGAATAAGAGATAGACAAGGAAAGAAGACAGAAATTTTAGACAGTAATTTGAATGTTTCTCTCTGAGCAAGAAAAGATTTACAGGGAGCTAATATAGAAAAGGGAATTGTTTGCCTGTTCGCTTGTATTATATACTGGCAGAAAATTTCAGCATGATTAAAAGCTGTTAGAAAGGATCAAATTGTTGGAGAAAAGTCAATCCTATGGAAGAGAAAATGAATTATTAATAAACAAAGTTGCAGAGGAAAAGCATCAGAATCCAACACCTTCAGGGAGATTAGACTGATGATGGAGGACGGCCTGTTAGTTTGACCAGAGGTGATGTGTAGGAAGGTGCAGATGTAGACATTCTACTCATAGCTTGATGGGAAGAAGAGGAAACAACTCATGGACAATGACTTCCTCTCTTTTTAAGATCAGAGCTGGGTGGCAAAGCAGAAATTAGAAGGGTAAAGAAAAGTGAACAAACTTATTGCAGAAACTGACAAAAAAAAAAAAAAACCTGGGAAGATTATTATGGTATCTGAATATTCTGTTGGGTCTACTTTATATTGGGAATCATAGGTTTATTGTAAGATAATTCGACTTTATTCTGAAATAATAGTTTTAGGTAACAGCCCAATTGAAGGTACAGAGTGAACAGTAGGATTTTGCTGGAGAACAGTGGCACATCCGTAAATTGTCAAGGAGTCTTAGAGGAGTGTTCCTTAAAATCATTAACCACGATGTCTAAGTCACTAGGTGAAATGAGAATAAAGTAAAGGTTGACGAGTTGGTGGGAAGTATTGGGGTCAATGAACTATGCAAGGAGAATATCTGTACAATAGCCACTTGAGTAGTAAAGGGTGGAACACATCGCAGGCTACTTGCAGTTTAAACACCTGTTCTTCCCGTAACACAACAGGAGTGATCTAAAGATAGATTAAGTGATCAAGTCCTTCAGAGAATGAGTCATGTTTTTTGCCTTTTAGTATCATATAATTTTCTCTGAGATTAATTACATTGTGTCCCTGTATTTTGTTCCATTTAAAATCTGGACAGATTTTAAATCTAAAGCAAAATAAATAAATAAATAATTGGTGAATATCAAAGCAATGAGTCATTTACATGGATTTAGCAACTATGTAATAAGATAAATGTATTAATGCAGTTAGTCATGTTTTCCTCCAAAAGAGTATTTCAATAGAGTATCATGAGTTTTAATACCTCTTTTTAAATTAAATACTGGTTACTGATCTCCATCTCTTAAAAAATTTTTTGAGATATCAAAATATACTATTTTGGTTAAAGGTAACTGTCAATGCAAAATTTATTTTCATGGCTGTAACTACTGGAGTCCCTTAGAGTTAAATGGTGAGCCTACCTTCCATGTGGAGGGAGGACTTTTTCACACACCCCAGAGTTACAATTGTAACACACAATTATATTCCTTTGAGATATATATATATTTTTTTTTTAAGAGCGTAAGGTCTGGAATTTGAGTATCCATCATTTATATAACTAAAAATATAAAAATCTGCAGTAGCAATATGTGTGTCCAAGCTATCATTGTTTTTGAAAAATAGTTTTTTATTATTGTGTAGGTCAGTGGCTTAACTCTTGCAAATGTTGTTTCACTTATACTGGAAATATTCAATGAAAACAAAAACTATCTATCTATCTATCTACCTATCTATCTATCTATCTATCTATCTATCTATCTATCTATTTATATTTATTTATTTCATAGAGAAAAGGTTTTAAAATTTCACTTCAAAACTGCCTCCATGTACACGTATGTGTGTGTAGTGTGTGTATTCAGACACAAATTATATATATATGTATTTAATACACACAGACTCATGCATATATGTGTATATACCAAATGTTTTAAATATTCAGAAAACAAAAAGAAGTGATCCCTTAAAACTAAATAAGACAAACCCAAGAAAACAAACAAAACCAGCTCATTTTAATGAAGTCCAATGGCTAAAAGAGTTTAATTCTAAAACTGGACTATGTAAAGTAAATTCATCTGTGTGCTATTTCTCAATGGGGAGAATCATAGGGTGACTCCTTACCTGATCACTGAATAACACTGCCTTGTTTTAGCAGATAAATTACCAAGGGGGCTGAAGCCCAATGAAGTGCATGAGTGTCATACATTTAACTGTTTCCACTTTGACCCTGAATTTACAGAAAGATGAATGACAAAGGATGAATTTGTTATTAAGCTGTGTGAAATTTATATGTACAGTCCCACTTTTCTCCTGCAGTGTTGCTTTATAATTAGACTTAACAATAAAACATTGGTTAATATCTCCTTTGCAGAAAGATATTACCTCCTGTGGAGGACTCCAGTCACCAAGAATATTTATGATTTTGGTGGGGTAGAGGAACCTGTGAGGTGGCTCAATGTCTGGAGTTGAGGTGGGCACCTGAGAGGCAGAATGTAGAAGCTGAAACTGGGGAGGACTGTGTTTGGGGTGGGAGAGCCCTAGTCAGGGAGGCCCGAGTGGAAATGTGGGAGATCAGGAAGGGATGGTGGGGGGGTTTCCCCGGGGTTGCCCAGACCTGCCTTGCACCCATACCCTAGGTCCGCACCCCCGGTCACCAGCAGCTCAGTGCTGGTGCAGAAGTTGGCTTCAGAGGCCAGGAACACAGCGGCAGCCCCCACCTCAGCTGGAGGCCCCTGCGGCCCAGGGGCTGGGCCGGTGCGCCCTCTCAGACTGTGGCAGCAGGATCCGGTGTGCAGGCTGCCAGCTTTTCCCACAGTGGGGTCCCGATGCTCCCCGAGGAGACGCAGTTGCCACGGACGCCATACTGACAGATCCAGGGCCGAGGCTTTGGTCATGGCTGTTACTGCCCCCTTGGTGGCCTCGTAGGGAACTGCCTGGAACTGGCCAACCGCCCCCACCAGACTGGAGATGTTGACGACGTTCCCCCGGCTCTTTGGCAGGTCAGGGTGTGTGTGCCCAGCTGGCTCCGCTCCAGCAGCTGCCGGCAGCCCTGGGCGGAGGGCTCCTCGGGCCCCGGCGGCGGAGGACGGTAGCCGGCGCTGTTGACTGTACAATCCAGGGGGCCGGGACGGCGGACGGATCTCACACATGAGGGTCTTCACATCTTCCTCCTGAGGCACATCACATGAGGGGAAAGACAGTTCCTGGAAGCTCCTGCCTCAGGGCCCAGCCCCTAGGCTCATCTTTCTCACAGATAACCACGTGGGCGCCGCTTTCCGCCAAGGCGCGGATGCTTCCCCGCTCGGCCGCCGCGCCCGCCCCCATCACGGCGACCGCCTTCCCGGCGCAGCGGCTCCCCTTGCCATTCTGCGGCAGGGTCTCACCCTCTGTCACTCACTCCGGGCTTCTGTCTACCTCCAAAGTCCACTGAGGTCCTGGGGTCGAACCATAAATAGAGGCTGGATCCTGGAAGCCCGGCAAAGCCTGGGGCCCCTGTCCGGTCTTCTCTGGGGACCCAGGAGTCTATGACTCCAGCTCAACCCCTCAGAGACACCAGTGTCACAAACAGACAGAAAGCTATTTATGATTTCATAAAGTCCTTAGTTACCAAAGAATTTGCAGCTAGCCATTTGATTTAAAGATAAAAGGCGTTATTAAATCAAAAGGAGTCATAAAATGGGAGTGGAAATAAGATTAGTACCAAAATGCTGCAGATAAAGAACACAAAGATTTCTCTCGAGAGTGAGCTGGGAAACACGTGCAAACACGTCAGTAAGCCCCATCTTTACGGTAAAGCTGAGGGGCAATGTTCAGGGGCTTAATTTCTTATAAAAACGCTCTGTATTCACTTCTGCTTTGTCTATAAAATACACGATTTAAATAAAGAAGCAGGTCTGTACAAAATATAGGCAATTACACTGTTTCTCAAATTTTCTCTTTTCAGAAGTTCCAATAGAAATATCCCCAATCAGATATAAATCTCTGTGTGTGTGTGTGTGTTTCTGTGTGTGTGTGTGTGTGTGTGTGTGTCTGTGTGCATCAGAACATGATTTAAACTACCAGGACTGTGAACATGAAAATAATAACCTGAAAGAAAATATCTAACTATATTAAATTACTACAGATCATAAAAGTATAAGACAAAGTTCTTCGATCTTCCATAATTGAGGTAATACGAAAACAGCAGATTTTTTTGAGTTGGCAGAATGGGTAATGATTTAAATATTTTACTGGTTTTTGTTAATTTTTTTGTTTTATTACAATCTGTGTATTTACATTTTCATTCATTTAGTCTTTAAATCTAATACTCTATTTACAAGCCAGTTACTATACTAAAATCTGAGTATAAAGTCATGAAAATATTATATCTTTTACAAGTGTTACATGTAGACTACATTGGCTTTTATTATATAGTATAAGAATGCTTAAATATTTTATCTACTATTATTTGACAGATCCATAATAGTTGGTGAAGATCCTTTAATGTAGTATATAATTTGCTGCTATGTTTTTAAGTACTTATTATTTGTATATGGATCCCTATAATAATAAGAGCTTAAAACAAAAATGCACCATTTAAACAATGTTTATATGTAATTATGTGTGGAAGTATTTTTGAGATAAAAATACATAGAGTTAATAAACATTCATAATTATTAATAAAATATATAATGTATGCATAGTTATACCTAATCAATGTTCATGCCATCAAAAGGACGTATCAGTGATCATTTATTCAAAGGAAGGCTAATCCAAAAATACCCTGACAGAAACATCCAAAGTAATGTTTGATCAAATATCTAGTCACTATGGCCCAGCCAATATGACATTTAAAAGTAACCACCCGAAAAAATACGAAAGAAAATTCGAATCTAGGAATGAAAGTAAATTATTAATTTACTTCAAATGAAAGTATCAATCTTTACTATAATCCTTTTTATAAAAAATTAGACACAAGTCATTAGATCAGAAAAGTTGACTACTAGTATGGTAAATCCAGGGGGTATTTTTTTTAATGGTGAAGTTAACAGGTACTCTTTTGTTGGATAACTTCCCCCTTCAGTTCCCCACCATGACTGCTTATTTATCCTTTTCACGTCTGTCAGTCATACTGAAAGTAGCAATTTGATTCAAGTTAAACAATTTTCCTCTGAATCCAGGAAATAAATGGAAAGTCATTATTCTCTCACCCTATGTTTTCATTTACTCTAAGAATTCAGAAACAATCATTGGGATAAACTATGTTATCTTAAAAAGACTCCTCTGTTCAGTCTTCCCTTAACCACACACAGCTTGTACTACTATTTTATTATTTAACATGCATGACAGAACGGTTTGACTTGCCCCTTTCATTTGATGCATGACTTTTCTGAGTACCAGTGTCAACTCTCTGGGTAAAATTATGATAAACTGAAAGTCAGCTGAGCATAAGGAAGCATATCTTTTGAGGTCAAACAAATTTATTAACTCTCTTATAAGAAAATGCAATAAAAACACAAATAACAGGAAAACCTTAAAGAATTTTCCCCTGTAGAGGCCAAAGTTAAATTACCTATGAATTACATGGATTTGATGTTTTAAATTAAAAGGAAAAAAAAAAAAAAACAGAAACAAAAACAAAAAAACACGGCTCCAAACACTGTTTTGTGGAGTTTTTTGTTGCTGTTGTCCTGGGACGTTTTTAGTCAAATTACACTCTAGTAAAGGAACTATGATATTAAAAATTAATCATTAGGACCTCCAGCTAGCTTGAAAGCTCACTAAGATCTCATGACTGAATAATTTAGCTAACAAAACACACTGAGTTTCTTAGTTAATACAAAAGAATTCTTCGTTCAACAGCCATTTGACAGATAGGGCATTCACTCATTTGATCCCCACAGAGCTGGCACGTTCCATGGCCACAGAGGAAAATCATATTCTTGAGATGATCCAAACATACAGAGCACATTGTCTGCTCTTTAATGTCCTGTAACTGCTGCTGCAGCTTCTGCACGTCTGCATTGACGTTGGTGTCGTCCTTATCCTTCTGTAACTCGGGGATATCCCCACTTGAGATGTCATCAGTGCCATCCTCTGAACTTTTCCCTCTGCAGCACATGATGAAGGGCACTCTTCACTCAACCACTGCCCGACACTGCACACACTTCATCAGGCTGGCACAGCTCTCACAAGCACACATGTGTCCACATGGCTGAAAAAGAACAGCTACTTTCTTGTCAGAGCATCCACATTCTTCAATCTTTGTCCTAGATTGAACTTGTTCTTGACTCGTGGAGAACATAAAGAACAGGCAGCAATCTGTCCATATGGGCCAAAAAGAGTATCTCTCATTACTGATCATAGAAGGACTTCAAGAATCCACCTGACCACTGACTTTTTCTTTATGACACTTTGCCAGTGCTTTGCATAGACTTGGATCAGGACAGAGATCCAGTGGAGACCGACCCTTCTTATTTCGAATGCTAAGGTCCACACCACTGGCAGCCAAGAAACAGGCAATTGAGGCTGCACTCTTCTTCTCGGCCCCCCTGGGTAACAAGTCCCTTTATTAATGTGTTTTAGGATGGCTCCCAGGCAGCATCGACTTTCCCCACATCTTGCATATCCTGATGCCCACGTAGCTGAGACAAAGTGTGATGCCTCAGGGCTTCATGCAAAGAAGTATCCCCATCCTCATCCTGAACATCTAACTTGGCACCTGCACAGACCAAAAGCCTCGCAATCTGGGTGTGCTGTCGCTCAACAGCAAGAGGGAGGGCAGTCTCCTGGCTCACGTTCTGGACATCCAGGTTTGCGTTACCCTGATGTACCAACAGTTCAGCCACTTCTACGTGATTATTAAGGGCAGCCAGATGCAGGGCAGTATAACCATCATCTTTCTTTTCATCCACAATCCATGGTCTTGGTAATTTATATAGTAAAACACACATAGCACTGGGATTTCCTCGTGGTGCAGCATGGTGCGAAGCATTAAATCCATCATTATTTGTAATGGTAACATCTGCTCCAGCTTTCAGAATAGCTGCAGGACATCATCACTTTTCATACTGATTGCCTCATGAAGAGGGGTATCACCTTCTGAATCCTGAAGACTGGGATGACAGCCAAAGTCCGGCAGAGTCTTCACCACCTGCAGGTGACCTTTACTGACAGCAATATGAAGTGGTGTCTGTCCACGCTTGTTTTGAGCATTCAGATCAGTGCTGCCTCGGGGCAGTACTTCTGTGACAGCGCATTAGTCTCCAAAAGCTACATGGTGAACGGCTCCCTCTCCATCTTTATCTTCTGTTTCTACATCCACATTTTGCTTTAAAAGTAACTTTGAAATATCAACATGTCCATTGTGACTAGCAGCTTGCATAGCTGTGTGACCAGCACACTGTCCGTTTACATCCACATGTAATCTTTTTAGCAAATCTTCCACTTTAGCAACATCTCCATGGGCAGCAGCTTTAACTAATTCTTCATTGAGGTCACCAGATTCTTGGGTTTCAAATAATTTCTTCAAGAGTTCGGAGTGTCTTTCACCAGACGTGTTGCTAATGGCTGCTGCTGCACATGCCACCTGGGGAACTGCTGCTGGATTATATGTCCGAGATGTTCTGCCAGCTTCCACCTTTAAATCTCTGTCTGAATAAATCTGTTGTACTTGGCCAGCTTCACCTCAAGTTGGGAGCATAGCTTCAGCCCATTCTCAGTGTCCTCTTTGTAGAAGTTTAATTCCCTCCAGATCATAACAAACTTGTACCAGGTCACCCACTTGAAACTGCAAGGCGCCTCCTTCTGCACCCTGAGCAGCATCCCCGCTTTGGACAGTGTTCACTTCAGTGAGAACAGTGGGCTTGAAGGTCCACCTGTTGCCACTTGGACACTGCACGACAATGTCATGGTCTTCATCAATGCCACAGACAGTTGCATTTGTAGTTAAAGTCTCAAACATGCCTCAGTCCACCCTCCATAACCGTGCCACAAAGACTGTACAATTTCTAGGCCAAGATCTCTATTGACCAGGTCACCAACCTGCAATCCACCAGGATTCCTGTGCCATGCTGCTCACCTAGCACAAGGCAGTGATCTCTGTAGAAAGAACCTCCTCTGGCATCCAGGACACACTTCAGATCAGACACACCCTCAGAGCCAGCTCTCTAAAGGTTCTTAGCACCATCATCCCAGAGAACGCAGGCTGTGCTGTGCAGGTTGATGCACTCCAGTCATGGATTTCTGTTACCTTTCCCCTCCATTCCTTCCCTCCATCCTGATCTTCCCACTGCCAGTCCACTCCTAGCACCACTCTGGCACCTGCAAAGATCCCTCTGGCTGTAATCTTCCTAGATTTTCTATGAGACTCCAAATACCCGCTCTCGGACTCGGGTATTTCTGATAATAAAAGATACAACTAAGAGAAAAAGCATCATCATTCAAAATATAGTAAGATACTATCATAGTATATGAATTAACAAATAACAGAAATATAAGAAGGCCAAGTATTTTCTATTATATAAAGTGTAATTATTTAAATATCACTAACAAATGAAGAGTTCTCATATTCTTAAAAAAAAACCCCACAAAATTCTATGCATATGCTGTTAAAAATAAGTCTCTAACATAGCAGAATTCAGCCAAAACCAAAGAAAGATGGCCAAAAACATCAAATGAATAAAACAGAATAGTGATCACAGTATCAGAGAACTTGAATGTGGTATGTTTAAGTAGGCCAACATACATTGATGGGGTGCCTCAGGACAAGGAGAGACAGAGGAACTGGGGGCCTGTCTGCAGTTCAGTGAGGAGAGAAGGGCCCTTGGGTCTCTTCTGAGGCTCCTCCATCATTGAGGACCAGGAGGTTAGTCAAGTTTTTTCTTTTTTTTTAAATTTCAGGACAGGATGACCCTTCTCAGAGATAGGGGTGGACAAATTAGCAGGCGTCTACCAGAAGAACACACTACAGATCAGGGACTGGGAGAGGACGAGTCGGTAAGAGAGTGTCACCTGGCCTCTCAGGGAGCCTACACAGATGAAATCACATGTTATATGGTCACCAACTCGAGTCACAAGACAGGCAAAGCAAGTGGTGATTGGGTGGAGAAGAGACACTAGCCCAGGTGTAAAAGGAGTCACAGGAAACTGCCAATTTAGAGACCAGGAGGGATGCAGATGACCAAGAGAGCTGACACAGCACACATGTTTCCCTTGAGCTACAGACTGAATTGTGTCCCTCCCCAAATCCATATGTTGAAGCCCTAACCCCTATGTGACAGTAGTTGGAAACAGGCCTTTTGGAAAGTAATAAAGGTTAAAATAGATCATAAAGGTGGAGCCCTCATGCAATAGGACTGGAAGCCTTATAAGAACAGGAATACAGGGAGATCTCTCTGTCTCTCTCTTGCTCTCCCTCCTCCCCACCATGGAAAGCCCCCTGGAGACACAGCAGGAACACAAGCACCTGCAAGCCTGGAAGAGAGCTTTCACCCAAACCAAGTCATGCTGGCTCCTTGATCTCAGATGTCCAGCTTCCAGAGCCATGAAGGTCAAAATTCCTTTTGTTCAAGGCACTAGGTCTGCAGTATTTTGTGCCGGCAGCCTGAGTAGATTAAGACACCTTGGAATATTTTGACTTTTTATAGGGACATTTACAACTGTTATATATGAATATTTTAAAACACGTCTGATTTATTTGTTTTGCTTTTATCCAGTCCCTTACAGACATAAATCACGTACATGTAATAAACTACATTTATTAGTAGGAGAAGCAGTGGATAAAGGCTTTAGAGGTAAGGCAGTACTGGAGCTAAATTCAAAATGTAAATGAAAGTCAGCATCATAGACCATAGGAAGAAAGGCACGGGAAATTAAAAAAACAAAACTGCATTGTGTGCCCTGCGCACTACCATTTTTACCTGGATGGATGGAAGATGCACAGAGGAGTGGTGGAAGCAGGGCCAGGAGAGGCAGGCACTGGCCATCTTCACACATAATGACTTCCTATGCTCTTTTGAGAGAGTGAATTTTAATTCTCAGTCAAAAGAACCAGAGAGTGATATTCAACAGCGGAGTGAAAAAGCCAGATTTGCATTTTAGAGAGATCCTTTCGGCAACGCTATGGAGTTGGATTGGAATTCTGCTATTCTCTGGATGGGAAAATTTGTTTGGTGGATATTTCAATGATCAAAATGAAAGCTGATATGGGAAAACCTGTTTGTAAGAACCAGTTGCACTGTTGGGGAATACAAGAATGCCTTGAGAGTTTGTAAGAGCACATTTGATAAATGACTGCCAGTGCCTGAGAGGAGGTCATTCAAGAAGGACCCAAGTTGAATTGTTGGGGCCAATATGACCCTTGGTTAAGGGTTAAAGGTGAAGTTAACTTTCGATTAGCTGGATTTAAATATTTCCTCTATTTGTTCTAATAAATTCTTCAGAAAAAATCAAATTTTCCCACTCACTGGAAGCCCACATTAAGCTTCTCACTGCAGGTGGTGTTAACTCAAGTGTACGCATCCTGTATAATCCTAGCTAGGTGAGTGACTGAATCCCTTGCTGATAGATCTGTTAACCTCTTCTTGCAGAAGCTGCTCAGAATTTCGTATCTTTATGCAAATGAGAGAAACACTTTTGGAGGTGAAGGTAGAAAAAACAACATATCTTTTTCCTTTTTAATTCTTTAAAAAATACTTTTCTCTCTTCCTGCTGAAATACTTTGGCTTTTTCTATTTTTGCTCTGCTTTAAAAGACTCACTGAAAAGTCCTGCTGCGGCCATGGTGGCAGCAGAGAAGTTTACAGTTCTCTAAGCTAGGTTCAGATACATATAGTCTCACTCTTTTTTATACCAATTCTATTTGGACTGGTTGCTGTTGATTTGTTTTATTACTGTTTTTTTTTTTTTTAAATCAGATATCACATGGCTTTTGAACTCAAGTCAAGCATCAGATCAGGACTGGGAATCCGTGTTCGAGACCTTCAGAATCACATGCATATATTTGTACAAAGGGAAGGAACTACAAACCATACGACGTCTGGGAGAAAGTGAAGTTTCAATGGATGGAGTGAGTGCCTACAATTTCATCCAATACACCATCCAAAACACCATCGCTGTGCTTTGAATCCAGATGTGTCCATCACTTTAGCCACAACTCAACCTCCAATCAAGAATTAGAGATAGGTCCTCTGATTCCATTCCCGGAGTTTTTACCACTGACACACACTGCTTCTTCCTTTCATTATTTCATTCCTTTTTTCCTTCCTTCCTTCCTTTCTCCTTCCCCTCCTCTCTCCATTCCTTTCTTCCTTTCTGTTCTGTAAGTTAGGTATTGCTGTTCATTTTAATTTACTATTTCTTGACCTGTGGTGCCAATTGCATTTTACTTTCCTTAAACTTAATGAACATAGTAGTTTTAAAAATACGTTCTGGGGAAATGTTAATAATTTATTTTTATTTATGTATAATTTATGCATGTATTTATTAGCTTATTTGTGGCCTCCAGGTTCCTCAGATATCTGATCTCTGGATTAATTAGCTCCTCAAAAATAATGATGTTGCTTTCTAATAATTGAAGTTTTGAATTATTTTCCAAAATTCTTAAAACTCAAATTCTTTAACATGCCTTAAATTGTTAGGGTTATCTATCCTCCATTCCATCCCTAGACTCATTTTTAAAATAAGATTTTAATTTCAAAATATTTTTTAATTTATTTAAAAATTGCAAAAAGAGCACAGAGAGTTAGTTCCATGCACCCCACGCCCAGGTCCCTGTATTGGTAATATTGATTAGTATGTGACTTTTGTCTCATCTAATGAAATAATATTGCTACATTATTATGGAAAAATCCATGCATTATTCAGTTTGACTTGTTTTTTATCTAATGTCCTTTCTCATTCTGCGGTCCCATCGAGAACACCACTTTATCCTGTTTGCAAACACGGGCACATTCTGAGCTACTGGGGGTTAGGCCTTCAGTGTATGAATTATGGGGAGGACAAAATTCTGATAATACCCCCAAAGGCATAGGCACCACAAATCCACTTTCTGCCCTTATGCACCTGCCAACCCTGCACACTTCATAAGAATGGAACCACTGAATGTAGTGTCACAGCTCTTCACTCACACTCAGTGTGATGTTTTCAAGATGGGTCTTATTGCAGCGGGCGTCAGCGCTGTTCAGCCCCTCTTGTGAATTTTTCATTTCAATTATTAAACTTTCCATCGGCAGAATTCCCACTGAGTCTTTTTTATAGTATCTATCTTTTACTGATACTTTCTATTTGATGAAAAATTGTCATCATGCCTTCCTTGAATTATTTAAGTCTAGTTCCATTAGCCTTTGAACATCTTTGTAAGAGCTGCTTTGAAGTCTTTGTTGGCTAAATCCACCATCTGTTTCTATTGTTGGCTTTTTCCCCATATATGGGTAACATTTTCCTGTTTCTTTGTGTCTCATATTTTTTGTTGCAAACTGGCCATTTTAGACACTGTGCTGTAGCCATGAGCACAGACCTGGCCCCCAGCTGCTGGTGGTGTTTTTTGCTGTTGCTGCCTCCGTCATTTATTTCTTTTGTGACTTGCCTCAATTAATTCTGAGAAGCATATTTTCTCTGCAGTGACATCCCTGCTTATATTGTTTTTCCCCCTTGTTTTTATCTTTTAGCTGAGCTACCTAGCGATTGCCTCTGGGGACTGGGGATGAAGTATAAGACATTCTGGGTGGAAGATGTGCTTAAGTCCCCTTACCCGTTAGATTTTTCCTCTTTTACTATTGGATATGTTTGTGGCTCGGAGGCTGCAGACATGTTCAGGGAGATTAAGTACCTTTGGCCCACATTCAACTGGTCTACCAGCTCAGAGAGTCCCTCTTTGATCTCTCCTTGGAGCATGCCACCTTGAGCTTGGGCATGGTTTTCCTGACTGCTGGGGATAAACGTTATTTTATTTTTAAGCTTGACTCCTTTAGGAGTCATCCCTGGGTTCGGGCAGCTAATTGCTCAGTCCGTGTTCCCTTAGAAGTTGTGTTTCAGCTCCTTGTGCCCGTGAGGATTCTGCCCTGTTGACAGGTCTGCCTGTAGCTTAAGGGATGTCTGCCTCCTCACCCCATGTCCTTCCCAAAGTGCTCTGGGTGGGCGCAGCCCAGGCACTCAGTCTTCCTCGTGATTCCAGGAGGGGTCTCCTGGGATGTCTCTCTCCTGATTCTGTTAAACTGCTGGCTACTCTCTTGTTTGCTTTTATCATGGACCTACTGGTCTGTTTGTAATTGCTATTCACCAAGATCTCTGTTGTTTTTGACAAACCTCTTGGCATGGAATTGTGCATTCCCCATTCCAAATAGATTCAGGATCTTCAGGCAAAGCTGCAGGACACTTTGTGCTACAGTCCACCTCTCCCATGGGCAGAACCCCTGGATACTGCACCAGAGCTGGAGGCGGTGACCCTCTTTTGTCAGTGATACTCCTGCTCTGAGTAGGTACATCTTGTGGGGGTAGCTCCTGATCTTTTAGTGTTGCCCCTTCCAGTGTGGAATCTCCACCCTTCCCGTAAGCTGGGGCATGGACAGTCAGGCCCCCCAGTTTCTGGCATCTGTCAGGAAGACCCCTACAGTCCCTAAGGAAGAATTCCTTCCTGTCAGTGAGGGCTACGGAGAGAAAGGGACACCTGCTCTTGTCTGCCTATCTGCCTGGGATAGAGCTTTGGTAACGCGGCTGGATGGTGTGATGAGAAACAAAGGCCGCCTGTCTCCCTGGAGATGAAAACACAGCCCTCTGCTGGGAACTAGGGAGACAGTGAGCCTGGGTCTTCTTGGCTTCACCTGGCTGGAATAGAGCACCCGGGGTCTGGCTTCCATCACACAGGATTCGGTGGTAATGGTGGTGGTGGGTGGGACAAGTTATGGTTCAAGTTCCCCAGATTCTTGCTGTTCCTGTCGAGACTTAATAGAGTATTTCTTTATTTGCTGTATCCTCTTAGGATAATTTCCACAGACTTTAAATGATTGTTTTCTTATACTTTTCACCAGTTTAATTCCCATTTTACTGGGGAGAGACTCCACTGAGCTCCTTACTCTGCATTCCAGAATCCCTAGATTCTTTTATTTTATTTTTTTTATTTTTAGTTTCAAATACCAATCATCCATTACTGATCCCAGCATCATATTCCATTGCTCTTTTCCTGGGTATTTTTGCTCCAGTCACACTAAACTTCCTGTTCTCACTCCCTTCTTTCTTTGCAGTTTATCAAATGCACTTCCTTGGACTGAGATTGCCTTTGTCCACCCTCTGCATTTCACCGTATTATCATCCTTCAAATTGGCATTTAAGCAGCATTCTGTGGCTCAGGCCAAGTAGATCGCTGCCTTCATAGACAACAGTTCACATCTGCAACTTTTGAATGGCAGCCTTCATTCATTATTGGTTTTAATATATTTACTTCTGTCTTCTGGGAAGATTGATAGCTCCTATAATTTTTCCCTTGTTTCCTACTATTTCCTACCATCTTAGCTTTATTAATTGCCAGAATCTATCAGGTACATAAGAAATACAGTGCATAGCTGAGCTACTGTGAGCTACTGTTACAAAAAGTCATGTTATTATGAAATTAACAGCTGTCTCCCATTCCTCATCCCCATTCTTAGAAGGGCTGAGCTGAAGAGTCTCATCATAAAAGTCATGTCCATATGGGCAAATAACAGACTCCTTCCTCTTGAGTGGAAGTAGAGAGTGGGTCTCCACCTTGAGTGTCTCTAGTTTTATCTCCCTAGAATGGGCACAACTAACCAGAAGATGATTAGAACTATTACCACTGACCTGAAAGCTTCCACCAATGTAGGAACCATAATCAACCCTACTGGGATTGGAGCCTGATGGATAGCCTGCAAGTGGCCCTGGACCACAGGTGAGACCAGCCAGGGGAGGGACCATCTTCTCTCTCTCACTGACGTGCAGTACAGGCTCACCATGGGTCTGTCAGTTAATCTCACAATTACAGATCCTGCATCTTAAAGAATTCTGTTTCTGGAGGCAACTTACTGCAGTGTAATAGGATGTTGCTATATTTATGAAATTAATTTTAGCGATCTCCTCAAAACTTAAGGCATCTCAAGTTATAGAAAGCCTTTTATTTATAGTGATGAATTTCACCTTATCTATTTCATCTGAACATCAATCCTTCTTTTGTAATTTTGAAATTAACAAGAACATTTTTAAGAAGTAAGGACATATTAAATGAAAATAATTTGTTGCCTTTATCTAGCACCTTTATATAAATTCATGATTAAAAGGTTTTTTAGATGTTGTTAGTCTCTACATACAAGAAGTGATGTAACCTGTGGATCTGTAGGTTCAAGTTGCCATCATTCTTCCAGCATTAAAGCACATTTTCCAATTTGAGTTATATTAATTAATTTACAAAAATTTTATTTAACTTCTGTGTTCTACCAAGCACTGGAAATGCCAAGATGAGTAAGACACAGTATTTGAGTCCAAAAGGTTTACAGCCTGATGAAGCAAATAGAAGTAAAAGCCGATACTGCACATGACTTACTTGGTCACTTCATATGAGTAAATATGCACAAATGTTGATGTAATATGGTGGTGACTGTTGGAAATGTTTTAGCATCAAAGAAGAACAGGCCCATAACTTGGACTTCCGTGACTCATGGAGACCCATAGCTGGTGACATGTGATGTGTTTAACAATTTACACAGGTATTTATCAGGAAACTGAAGTCAAATGAGTAGAAATTTGTGCAATTAACACTTACAATAGATAAAGAAATAGAAGAATTTGGAGTGTGACATAGGAAAGTAACTAATAGTAGTTCAGTGTTGCTAGAGCAAAGATTAAGGGTGGGCCAAGTATATTTAAGGTGCTTAAAACCCCATCTTTGTGGCACTCAAATTGTCATAGAAACCAAGATGTGTCCAGCAAAGAAATATTCAGAATATGAATTTGAGCCGGTTCTCCTTTCAGGTATTGGTGGAGAATTTTGTCATGGGTATTACAGAGGATGTCAAGATTTCATTCTGTAACATGAAAAATCGTATAACTGGTTTACACTGTTCAAGTTTCTCTTAAAAGTGCAGCAAAGTTGTCATCCACAGGCGTTCTGTGACTGAGCTGCATTTAATCTGCTGGAAGTAAATTGAAATAAATGGAGTATATACAACACTCTGAAGAGTGGAATTCACAGATGTACAATGAAAATATGTGGTTAAATGGCATAATAAGACACCATAAGGGAAGAAGTTATGAGAAAAGTATGTAGTATGAAGGTTTGGCAATTATTTTACTAGAGTTATCTCATACATTGCATTTATTTTTTACTTAATTAATAATGCTAGGAGGTACAGGCTGACAGTGACAGTAAGGAATTGAATTATGAATTAGGAGTTGTGGGTTTCAGTCCCAGCTCTTTCATAACAATTTGTCATTTCAGACAAGTCCCTAATCTTCAGAGTTCAAGCTTTAATATTGTAAAATGGAGAGACTGTGTGATTCTGATTAATTGACATTAATTGACCAAATTGATGATTTGGTAAAAATTTACTTGTTGCTCTTTGAAATACATGTACATCCCCTAAGTGGATGAAACAAAATAGGTAACATAGTGTTTTATAATAAATATTATTATTAATTTTTAGTTCAGACTATATCAATATTTCTTTAATATGATTAAATTTTACTCAACGGGAAAACACTTAAAGACTTCAATTGTTGATATACATTTTCATAATGTTACCAAAAGTTTTATGATGCTATTTGAAATGTACCAAAATCAAATTTGGCACGCATATTGTAGGCTTGCATTATGCAATTCAGCCATAAACTAAAATAAAATTACAAATCAAATATAAAGCTAATGAAATAAAAAATATGGTAACTGTTATTTTAGCAGATGATGGTTTGTAAAATGTTTATAAACAATACACAGACTCTTCTGTTAAGAGCCCATTGTTCATAGTGGGATAGCATCATACAAACTATTTTCTGAGCTAGTAATCATACAGGGAGTGATGTATGGGTATGAAAGAAATGGGCATAACTTATAATATTTGATGAAAGAATGAACTACCACATCTAAGTAGTTACTGTGAATGAAGACCCATTTTGACAAGAGTCACAACATGGTAGATTAGGACAGTAAAAATTACTAAAATATCTCCAATGATCACAAAAAGAGTCACATAAAGCCCTGGAGACTCAGTTCCCTTTCAATTATCAAGATTAGTTTTATTGTATAGTATAATACAAGCTTTGGTATTTTTCTACATACATAGAAGCATGTATTTTATATCAAAGTTTAATTTATGTAGGCTGTTGATAGTTTAAAATCCCAGAATTTGCAAGACTAACAATATGAATACTGTCTTTTACAAAAAAATTTTTGCTATTTTTAATTTATTTTCTTTTAATTCCGTTACATTTTCTACATTCAAATAGAGTTAGATAAACATGATTACCAGAAAAGGTGTATGATCCCTTAAAACTATTATAAAATTTATTATTTTATATGCAATAAGATCATTCTATTATATTATATATTATGTTATATTTTATAGTCTTCAGGATAGGCGCACCAATGCAGTAGTCAATAATACTAGAAGTAGCTTTCATTCCTTTTGAGTTAAAATTTTACTGTATCCCTTGCCAGAAGAAACAATCCAAAGCATCATCATGATATTTCTGAAAACATATCAAATATTGGTATGTGAATTCCTGGGTTTGAACTCTGATTTCTGGGCTTGATTTGATAATACTCAAATTATTGGATCCCTTTGATCACAAGTTTCCGTTTGTAAAATAGAAGTTAATGGCTCTTGGTGACGTGCTGGTCTCCCTGTGGGAGGGCCGGTGGTAGCGGCTCTGGGAGGTGCTCTCGGTCTCGCTTTCTCGCTCGCTTCCCCGGGCTCCCGTCGGTGCCCGCGCACCACCACGCCTCCCCGGTCCCCCCCGCCCCATCAGCCTGCGTGCTGGAGTGCGTGCGAGGGAGGGGGCGAGCGTCGAGGGCGGGGGGAGGCCTTCCGGTCCCCGGGAGACCCCCAAAGGAGGCGGCGACTGTGAGGGGCTCCAGGAGGCCGTGGGCTTTGAGAGGCTGCAGGAGGCGCTGAAAGACTTTGAGAAGAATGGGAAAAAAAGAAGTTTGTCTGGATCAATTTCTTTGTCCTGTTGCCAAGAATGGAAAAACAATGATTCAGTGGTCCCAATTCAAAGGATCTTTTATTTTCAAACTGGAGAAAGTGATGGATGATTTCAGAACTTCAGCTCCTGAACCAAGAGTTCCTCCCAACCCTAATGTCGAATATATTCCCTTTGATGAAATGAAGGAAAGAATACTGAAAATTGTCACTGGATTTAATGGGTATGCATTTAATATTACTTTAAAGGTTTAGGTTTTAGCAGAATATTACAGATTGTTCTGTTTTGATGTGTCTTGTTTGATAACTGATTTTCCATTAGAGGAAGTTCTGTGTCTTGTATATTGATTTCCAGCTTACTAGTATCTAAAAATATTCATGGCTTAAAAAAAAATTTTTTTTTTTACCTTGAACCAGCTATATGGCTCAGTGGCATTTAGACTTCAAATGTGTACGACAGTGGAAACATGAGTCAGAAAATATTTTTAAATTTTTTTTAAATGAAGGTACGGGGGATTGAACCCAGGACCTCTAGGATGCTAAGCATGCACTCTACCTCTGAGTTATACCCTCCCTCTTAAAAAATCATTATTTATATGACACATTGACTTCTGATTTGAGTGAGTTGTTTCACGGGATTCATTTGGAAATGCCTCAGAAATTTTCTGTACTTTAAGGTTTTGAGGTTAGTTCTGCTTACTGTGCTGTTGCCATTAATCTTGTAAGAATGAATAATTTTACAGTGAAAACACAGCATAATATTTCACACTTTCTATTTTAATATTAGAGATTTCATATACTTCTTTAAGTAGGTTTATCTGGTTCACCATTTTTAAAAATGTGTTTCTCTTTTGTAGTCTACCGGTGTTGTCGTAACTGAGAGCCAGACTTAATGAAAAATGGGCTGATTTCCTGAGTAATGATGATTATGCTGTGTATGTGAGACAGAATAATCAGGTGAGTAATTGTCTCAGGCTGGAGCCTGGCTGAGGTTTTCATTCAACAAATGTGTGAGCATCTCAGAAAATCAGAGACCTGGCAGAGGAGGGCATAGCAGCCAGCAGGGAGGCCTCTGTGTCTGGAGAGAGGACAGAGGAGCAGCAGATCGGGGGGCCAGCACCACAGAACAAAAGGGGGTTTGTCCTTAATGACGTGGCACAGGGTCCTGTGCTTCTCGGTTAGCCCCCTTTTGGACACTTCCACAGCCTATTTTTGCTTTTGAGGGGAGATGGAGGTAGTTAGGTTTATTTATTTATTTTATTTAATGGAGACACGGATTGAACCCAGGACCTTGTGCATGCTAAACACACACTCTACCACTGAGTTATACACTCCTCCATCTTTTGTAAAAAAAATCATTCTCATTGCCATCTAATTTAAAAAATTTAGTTATGGTTTTTCAACCTTGAATCCTTCCTTTTCCTGCTTTAATTCTTTTGTTCTAGTTAGTACACTTCAGAGAAAGTCCCAGAAGTCATCTCATTCTACCTGTAAATATGTCAATATGTATCCCATATAGATAAGGCTTTTATTTTTAACTTAATGACCTTACAGTTACCTAACATTGCCTGACAGAGTAAACAGTGATTCCTCACTGTCATCTCATAGCTAATGCTTGCTTAGATTTTCCCAGTTTTCTCAAAAATGGCTTTCTATAGTAATTCCTTTGAATTTTGATACTAACAAGATCATATACCTTACATTTGGGTGATAGGTCCCTGAAGTGTTTTTTAACCTAGAATAGTTCCTCCCTTCTTTTTTCCTTTTCATGCCATTCATTTGTGCTAAAACTACATCAGCCCACAGTCTTTCTCCCTCTCCTCTGTGTCTCCTGTACAGTCAGAGTGAGGGCTGCAGGGTAGTTGGGCTCAGGCTGCCCCTGAGCAGGAATATATCGTAGGGGCCAGCACGCAGCGTTGCTGGTCGTCACCATCTATTCTCTGTTAATATTGTTCATGTCACCTTCTAGATCCGTCACAAACTTTGTCATCCCTCCCAAATTTATTAGCTGGAGCTGTGTCCTTTAAAAAAAACTTTCTTATGAACTCTGGTCACTATAATATAGTTCATATAGGAAAGGCAGAATAGTGGCTGTTTTTTGTTTGCTTGCTTGCTTGCGTTACCAATTTTCAGAATGATGAATTGGTGCCCTGGTACTTGTAAAGGTGACCAAGAACCTTTGTTTTGTGTATTATCATTATGATGAATTTATTGGCTTTTATGGATTTGATGTGTTTTAGCCATTTTTCCTCTTGATCATATGGGAACCCACTGATCTTTTTTTGTTTTAATTGAAGTATAGTCAGTCTACAATGCTGTGTCAGTTTCTGGTGTGCAGCGTATTGTTTCAGTCATCCATGCACATGCATGTATTCCTTTTCACATTCTTTTCCTTTACAGGTTAGTATAAGATACTGAATGTAGTTCCCTGGGCTGTACAGTAGGACCTTGTTGTTTATCTATTTTAGTATCTGTGCTAGTAGTATTAGCATTAGTAGTTAGTATTTAGACTCCCAACTTACCCTTCCTACCCCCTTGTCCCTCTGGTAACTGTTTGAGCTGTTTGTATGTTCTTGAAATTCAGCCCTTATCATTTGCATCATTTGCAAATATTTTCTCCCACCCCGTAGGCTGTCTTTTTATTTTTGTTAGTTTCCTTTGTTGTACGAAAGCTTTTAAGTTTGATTAGGTTCCATTTGTTTATTTTTGCTTTTATTTCTATTGCTTTGGGAGACTGACCTAGGAAAACATTGCTACAATTTATGTCAGAGAATGTTTTACCTGTGTTCTCTTCTGGATTTTTATGGTGTCCTCTCTTATATTTAAGTCGTTAAGCCATTTTGAATTTATTTTTGTGTATGGTGTGAGGGAGTGTCCTAAATAACATCATTGATTTCCATGCTGCTCTCCAGTTTTCCTAACACCACTTGCTGAAGAGACTGTCTTTTCTCCACTGTATATTCTTGCCTCCTTTGTTGAAGATTAATTGACCCGGTAGGTCTGTGGGCTTACTTCTGGGCTCTCTATTCTATTCCATTGATCCACATGTGTGTTTTTATGCCAGTACCACACTGTTTTGGTTACTGTAGCTCTGTAGTATTGTCTGAAGTCTGGGAGGGTTATTCCTTCAGCTTTGTTCTTTTTCTTCTGTGTTGCTTTGGCCATTGGGTCATTTGGGAGTCCATATAAAATTTAGGATTATTTGTTCTAGTTCTGTGGAAAATGTCCTGGGTAATTTGATAGGGGCAGCATTAAATCTGTAGGTTGCTTTGGATAGTATGGCCATATTAACAATATTAATTTTTCCAATCCAAGAGCATAGACTATCTTTTCATTTCTTTAAATCATCTTTGATTGCCTTAATCAGTGTGTTGTAGTTCTCCACATATAAGTCTTTCACCTCCTTGGTCAGGTTTATTCCTAAGTTTTTTTGGTCTTTGCTTTTCATGTGATTTTAAAAGAGATTTTTAAATTTTACTTTCATTTTCTGATATTTCATTGTTAGTATAAAGAAATGCAGCTGATTTCTGTATGTTAATCTTGTATCCTGCTACCTTGCCAAATTCATTTATCAGCTTTAGTAGTTTTTGTGTGGAGCCATTAGTTTTTGAGTGCTCCCTTGCTTTATGGCACACGTGGACCTAGGCTCATGTTACGTATTTCCTCCCCCAGAGATCAAGACAGGCAGCTTTCTAAAGAGCCCTGGTTCTATGGATTGAGAAATGATTTTGAGATCATACTGGGTGCTAGAGGAACTTTCCTTAGGAATAGAATAATGCTACTTAAAATTGATCACTCATCTATACACTGGACTAGACTTTTTACATTTAATTTTAATTTTAGGTAGGAATGATGGTTAGATGCTGTTGAACAGATGAAGAAGTTTGTGAAGGAGATGTGGGCAAAATTATCAAATTGGATAGAGATGGATTACATTGACCTCAGTGTGCAGTATAATTGGCAGCAGAAAGGAGCACTTACTGGGCTAGGTACATTCACATGGAACTTGTAGGTAAGAACATTCTTCATCTGCTTCTGAATAGGATCTTTAGGGTTCCCAGAAATGAATGCTAACTGTAGTTCATTTTTTATTGGAATCTCTAGGCTGTCCTCCACCAAGTTCTCCTCACATAAAGGCAAGATTGGTGGTAAAGTTCGTGTGAAAGCCTCAGTCTTGACACTGAAATACAAGTGGGGGTCTGTGACTCAGCAAAATGTGGGGCTTGGGAAAGGCCGTAGTACCTAGGCAGGGAAGCTCTGGGTGTTGGCTTTTCATCAACTGTTGTAAACTAGGGCAGGAAAAACAAGAATTAAGCAAACCTTATGATATAAAAATAGTGTCCTTCTGCTTGTCAGTGCCCTCATGACCAGGAGCAGCCCTGCTGTTGAGGAGTCAGGTGTGTTAACTCCCTGCAACGTGGGAGAATGCACCATGGAGAATGCGGTGTCTCCATAAGTGTGTGAATGTGACAAAGTCTAATGGGTTCGCATTGAGTATCTGGGGGATATTTCAAGGAATTGGGGTAATTCTAAGAATGGATGTGTTAATAAATATTCCCTGGAGGGCAGAAATACTGAGTCAGGATGAGGTCGTGCCTGGCAGGGAAGCAGTCGGTCATACTCACCAGGAGGGGACTGTGGTTGGGATTCGATTGGATGTGACTGGACATGTTAGAGTGGTTTTGTTTTCATCTCAATCTGTCACAGTCTCAGGCTGACCTTGTCTCATATTGGGGTTCTTGTTCTGTCAGTCCTTCTGCCAAATGGCCAGCTCCCTCAGTGTTTTTCTCTCTTTTTATTAATGCTGTATGAAAATTTAGGACTGAGTTTAAGAAATGGAAATGTAGAAATGATGGGTGTTAAGACCTGGAAACACAAAATTCTCCTTAGTTTATATTTAATGTGATATTGTTGAGATTTCAAATCACATGGCATACTATGTCCATTTTAACAGTTGCAAGAAAAATAATTAAATATATGCATGGTTTTATTTTGTCTTGAACACTTTCGGTGCCATTTTTGCTTTGTTTTGTTTCAGCTTTGTGGAAAGCCATCTTTCTGCCAGATAGCTTAGATTAGAAATGGCCGCAGTGCTGGTACTTCCTCAGTGGGCAGGGATGTTAGAGTTTCTTAAGTTACTTGAGAACAAATGGCTTATTTAACATTTTATTTTGGTTTAACATTTTGCTTCACTTAAGAGATTCTTAAAAGCTTTACAAATCAAAACAAAGATAAATTTCAAAAATAACAACTTGGTTTAGAAGTTAATGTTTTCAGTAGCTTTCACCAAAGGGCAAGAGATACCTTAACGTTTTTAATACAAATTTTATTCCCTAAGTTACTGAATGGAGTTTTTGGTTGGTGTAATTAAAAACAAACAAATAAACCTTCAATAAGTGGATAATTTCAAACAGATACAAAAGTCAAGATTATAGTATAATGAGCCTCCATGTGCCCATTACCTGACTTGAGCAGTTGTCAGCTCCTGGCCAAACCGTTCATTCATGGTCCCCTGCTTCCATTATTTTGAAGCTAATCCCTGATTGCTATCATGTGTTAGATGACCCAGAAGTATCTTAGTATGTCTCTCCCAGAGAGAAGTTCTTTTTGTACAACACAGAAAACTGTAATATAATATCACGTGGTTAGGTATAGTTTTAATTTTAATTTTCAGTTTTTAGTGGTGAAGGAGGTGTTCCAGACAATTTCTATTCTGTCCTAGCTGTCAGTGCCAATGGGAAAGACGTTATTGTCAACTTCCCTTAGTCTCACTGAACTGCGCTCTCATCAGACATGGAGTTGGTACCCAGTGTCCGTCCTGGTATCACGTGAGTTTTTATTTTTATGTTGCTAGACTTGTTTGGGAGGAATGGCTTTCTCTGGAATCAAGTTTAACAAATGACCTCATCTTTTTCTTATCAACCAATGGCTATTTAAAAAATAGGTGTGATGGCTGTGAGATGTTTCCTATCAATGGATCTCAATTCAAGTACTGTGACGACTTTGATTTTTGTGAAATGTGTTTCAAAACTAGGAAACACAACACCAGGCATATATTTGGCAGAACAAATGACCCACGTATGGTAAATGATTATGTTCTCTTTCCACAAAATTTATTAGTGAGATAATTATTGTGGAAACAAAGTTAGTTTTGATCTTTAAAGCTTATGCTTAAACGGTGAGCACTGTACTCTGTGCACAGTGAAACAGGAAAGCTGGTCCTACCCACCTGGTGAATTACTAGTTTTTTACAAGCAATGAGGAGGCCTCTGGAGCTAGAATCGTGGGGTTTGTTCACTTGTATTTCCATAGAAAAACAGTAAAATGATCTCAAGAAACTAGTAAATGTTGTTGGATGGGATGTGGAATTGGAGAGATGGAGAGGGAGTCTTTTTATTTGTGTGTCTTTTATTATTTATTTTATCACTATGGCAGAATATAGACAACATAAAATTTGTCAGTTCAGTCACTTTTAAGTGTATAATTACAGGAATTTGCACATTAACCCCACTATTTCTAAACTCTTTTCACCACTGCAAATTAGGAAGGGATCCATTAAGGAATAACTCCCCTTTCTTCCCTCTACCAACCCCTGGCAACCTCTAATCTGCTTTCTGTCTCTGAATTTGACAACCCTAGGGACCTCTTATAAGTGAAACCACTCAAAATTTGACTTTCTGTGTGTCTGAGTTATTTCAGTCTGCATTGTGTTTCCAGGGTTCATCCATGTCGTAGCATGTGTCAGAACTTCATTTCTTTTTGTGGCTGAGTAATATTTCATTGTATGTATATACCACATTCTGTTTATCCAGTCATCTATTATGGACATTTGGGTTGTTTGTACCTTTCAGCTCTTGTGAATAACATTGCTGTCAACATTGGTGTATGAATCTGTTTCAGTCCCTGTCTTCAAAACTAGGAGTGTAATTTCAGGGTCATTAGGTAGTTCTTTAACTTTGGTGAGGACTGCTAACATGTTTTTTATAGTGACTGCTCCATTTAACATTTCTTTCAGCAATATATGAGGGTTCCAGTTTCTCCACATCCTCACCAACATTTGTTTCTTTTCTCTTCTCTTTTCTTTTCTTTCTTTCCTCCGTCTCCAATATAAAATCTGAATGGTCATATTAAAGACATATTACCTTTAATTGAAAAATCTACCCATGAAGAAAACTCCAGGTCCAGATGATTTCACCAGTGAATCTACTACAGAAGGATAATTATGACCAAATTGAATTTCAGGAATGCACAGTGTATGGCTTACTATTCATAAACCAATCAGTGTAGTTCACCACATTAGCCAAGTAAATCAGAAAACTCATGTCATTTCAATGGATGCAGAAAAAGCATTTAATAAAATTCAGCATCTGTTTGAGGAAAAAGTTTTAGCAAACTAGGATTAGAAGGGAATTTCTTTAACCTGATAGTCATTCTCAGTTAAATACCTACAGTAACCACGATACTGAAGAGATACTGAAAGCTATCTTTCTGAGATTGGGAATAAGACAATAGCACCTGTATCTCCTCTTCTAATCACCACTGTATTGGAGGTCCCAGCAAGTAGAGTAGGGCAAAGGGAAGAGGGGAAAAAAACTATTGAAGTCCCCAGTTTTGCTAGTAGTCACTTATTAAACAGTGCAGATAAATCCATCATTGTAGAACATTCTGCTGGACAGCACTGTTTGAGATAATGCAGATTCAATCAAAACCCCAGCATGAGTTTGTTTATTTTGGTGAATTTGATGAGCTAATTCTAAAACATAGATGGACACACAAAAGGCTAAGGGTAGGCAAAACATTCTTGAAGAAGAACAAAATTCTCTACTAGATATTTAAACTTCTGAATCTGTTATAATTTAGACAACGTCTGGTTCTTAGGCAGAGACATAAGAAATCTAGGTAAGTCTGTATACAGCAGATCAAAGAATCCAAAAACAGATCCAGGCATATGTGGGTATATGATTTATGATAAAGATGACATTACAGGACATTGGGGAAAGTTTGTCCTTTTAACAATTGGTTCCTAGTTAGTTGGATGTCCGTTCTGGGAAAAGTGAAACTTGATTGCTATCACAAACACAGAAATCAGATCTCAGGGCATTGCCCGTCTCCATGTGTGAATGGTAAAACTGAACTTTTGGAAGATAACATAGAATTTCTTCATGACTTTGATATAAGGAAAGATTTCTTAAAACAGCAAAAGAACTAACTTTAAATCAAAAGTTGGTAAAATTAAGAGATCACATTCATAAAAAAATAACATTAAGAGAGTGACAGTGCAAAGCATCTGTAATCAATAAGGGCTTACATCCAAAATGTGTTAAAAATAGACTTTTTAAAAAATGTAGAAATTTGTATGAAAAAGACTCTTCATAGAAAAGTGGAAAAACAGTCTGGGCATTTCACACAAGTGGCCAGTAAATAAATGAAAAGGTGCTCACAGTCATCAGGAAAACACATTAAAATCACGGTGGAGTACCAATACACTGTTGTGGTTGAAGTTAGAGATACTGATGATTCCAGGTGTTGGTGAAGGAATGGAGTGGAGCACAGAGAATTTTCATAAACTGCTAGGGAAAAATTAGATAAAAAACAACAACAACAAAAATAGGACAGCATCTCTGTATATGCAGAAAGACGTATAACAAAAATCTTCCCAGTGGCAGTATTCTTAATAGCTCTGAACTGGAAATAATGCAATGTCAGTCAAAAGAAGAATGGATAAATAAATCGTCACCTGTTCGTACAGTGGGGTACTATAAAATAATGATAATGAGCAAACTGTAGTTTGTTTAAACAAATTCACTTACATAAAGTTAAAACTAATCTGATTATGGAGGTCAGGATGCTAATGACTTTTGGGGGAGAGAGAATTCAGCATTGACTGAGGGGTTGTGAATCAGTGGTGGGGTGGTTCTGGGAAGACGGCAGTTTTTATTATTCCTGCCTGACAAGTTCAGTTGATGATAATTGTTTAAGTTGTATTCTAATTTCTGTATTTTTATATGTGTAACAAACAAGTTTAAACATAGAATTTAATAATAGCACTGATAATAGAAATCAAAATTAATTTTTTTTAAGAAGTGGTTATTATGTGCCGGGTTCTATTCTGCTTGTCTTCTTGTGCTATCTCATTTAAACTTTGTGACAGACCTAAGGGACTGGGGTTAGTGTAATAACACCTCTGCTGGAGGCAGGGAAACTAGGGCCCAGAGTGGCTGTCCTTATGATGCAGGGCCTTAGTCTTTTTACTGTTTATTCCTGAGTTGTTTGTATATCAAGGATCTCAGTTCTTTTCACATATATTTTTATTTATTTATATTCCTTCCCAGTTTTCTTTTGTTTTTCACATGCAGATTTAAGCATACACCCCCCCACCCCCACATCAATTATTTGACATTAGATTTCCAGTTGTTTGCTATTGCAGACAGTACCAGGTTGTATTGTTTCCTGTCTTTGTGCACAGCATCTACTATTTCCTTCAGATATAATCCACCCCCCCCTTTTAAACTGAACAGAGTTGCTCTACATAATTGAGTTAACTGAATGTATTTTAAATTCTGATTAATGAATTGTTTAGACAAGTTACCCCATTTGCCATGAAGACGTGGTCCTTTTACATGTTCAGCAGATGTTTATCAGTCATACACTCTGGGTCAGTTAAGGGCCTCGTGCTGTGAAGGAGGGGACGGAGGCCGAGGTCTAAAAGCAGAGCTAACGCAGGTGATGTGCACGTGTAAGCGGGGGTGAAGACTTGAGATTTGCACTTTAGAAAGGCCACGGTAGCCATCTCACTGAAGAAATGCAGAATTTCAGACGGGCAAGGTAAAGACAGAGTGAGCTGTTAGGGATTTGCTCCAGTTGTCTGTGTGCGGCATGGGGTGACAGAGGCGGGAAGGAGAGGTGGTATCCGAGAGTTCTGCAGGAGGTGGGATCAGCAAGGCAGGGCTGTTACTTGCGTGAGGTGGTCTGTGGATGAAAAGAGCTCTACTGTGACTCCCAGAGCCTTGGTTCTGATTGACTCATGGGAGACAGTGGCATTCGCTGTGGGAGAATATAGAAGTGGAACTTCTATTTTGGGGGGAGTTGAGCTTTGTTATCTTTAGTTTGCAGAATCCGTGCGACATTCAGGTAGAGGTTGTACGCTCCACGAGAAGGATGCTCGTCTCTTCATCGTGACTGAGCTGTCAGTGCGGTGACTGCAGCAGATGTTAAGCTGGCTGTCAACGCCAGAGCTGTTCTCAGTACTTTACACGTAGTAAAGTACTCAACCTTCACCACAGCTGTTTGAGGTACATATCATTATCATTACCAGGACATTAGGTGTGCAAGGCCACCCAGCTGGTGAAGTGTGGAGCTGAAATTTCAGACTGTAGCAGCCTGGCTAAGAGTCTGTGCTCTTCACTTTTTGACCAGTGCTGGTGTGTGTTTTGAAACAAGTCGGCTTGAGAAAAAGTACCATGGTGCTGAACAGTGTGGTGAGAGTTCGCTGGTTTACTTAAAAAAAAACAAACAGGTATTCTGGGCCAGGGTTGGTTGACCAGGGTTTTATGCTTTGCCTTCTGGCTTTAGTCTGCGATTGAAAGTTTTGTTGACTGTAAGAAGAAAAGCCTTTCTCTTTTCTTAAGGAAAAAGTAACTTTTGTTAGTTAGCTAGCAAGTAACTTTATGGACCAAAATTTTAATTTTCCATGTCTTCCATGAAAAATCATGACCATGATCTCAGCCTACCTGCGAAATAGTTATTGATTGTTCATTTTGTGGCAGGCTTGCCTGGTCTAGGTTCTCTTGGGACAGTGTAAGAAGCGTCCAGAGGAATACAGCAGCCTGTGAATTTGTTTCCATGTATTGTGTGCTCAGCCTTTAATGACCTGTGTCAGTGGCGAGCACCATTAGGACGAATTTCTCACCTGCTTCAGAGGATGCCGGGGGGACTGATTGCTGTACACCTGGCAGGTGCAAAGCGGAGCCTCAGCAGTGCTCCTCTGAACTGATTGCTAAAGAGCTGCCCCACTGGACAGGCCTGGTGCGGGCATTCAGAGATTACTTTTGCAATTTACAGTTCTGAACTGACGAAAATCTCGTATGTGAAAATGAGTATTAAATGTTGTTTCCATTGCTTTACAAAAAGATGTGTTTTAAGATTTTCTCTTAAGACAGATTTATAGATACTCATTTTAATCACTACTGGATTCTATACCATCTAACGTACAACAGTTGTGTTGAGTATCATATCCTTGTTGGTAGTATTAAAGGTTTTTAATATAATTGAACATCCTAAAGTTCTTAATTTAAAGAACTATCAAATAGGTCAGAAGGTACAAACATTAGGATATGAATGCAACCTTTAAGCCTCACTTACTATTTTCTTGTAGGAGGAGAGACTTCAGCATGCAAACCTCCATCTGTTCGGCTTGCACCGTCATTTTCATTCCATGCTGCTGGCCTTCAGATGGCTGCACAGATGCCCCATTCACATCAGTACAGGGATCGTTGCCAGCCAGACATAAGTGACCAACAGGTTTCTGCCTTACCTTATTCTGACCAGATTCAGCAACTTCTAACTAACCAGGTAAGTTTACGATGTGTCAGATAAGATTTGTTGGGATGGTCATTTATTCCCTAAAATGGTGTAGTAGAAAACAGGCAAATACCTTAATGGTCTTCAGTTTTAAATGTCACATGGGACTTCAGATTAACAAAATACGATGTTAAGAAGTTTGCATTAAAATTTTTGTTGGTTTTTTCTCCTTCCCGTATGTTTTTCACTTTAATTAAAAAACACATAAACATAAACACATTCTCTCATTTTGCAATGAGGGGGGAAGTTATTTCTAAAGAATATTAGTTACAGAAACTGAAAGCTTATTTTTAAGGAAGATGGTTAAGTAGAAAAATATAAGTTACAGGAAAACAAGTCAGATTCCATTATAACAAACTTACGGAGCTGATTTTATGCTGTTATAAACTACTTTATACACATACCTACAATTAAATATGAAACTCCTTAAAATTAATGTAAATTAGTTATGCTGCTCATTCTAATATTCAGACTAGAGATTCAGTAATTTTTCATAAGAATAGTATAAAGTGAATAAATGCTGAACCCTCTTGACATACATACATATATGCATGTGTGTATTTTTAATATCTTCCTGAATTAACTGCATCTACTATGTTGATTTTTGGTTTGGGAAGAATTTTTTTTTTTTTTTTTTACTAGCTATAGTTGTGGTAAAGTTTCTTTCCCCCTGAGGTTGAGTGTGTGATGAGCACTGAAAGTGGCTGTTTTTCCATGTACTTAGGAATTTGGTTTGCCGCTGCTTATTTAGGTCTTTTAATATGATCAAAAATTTGGAAAATTTCAGAGTATTTCTTTTACTGGATTATTTGAGGGAAATTAATTTTTCCTAACTTAATATGTGGTTTTAATAAGCTATTGGCTACAATTAAGTAATGCCATTATTTGAGGACACCCTTGTATGTATTAAAATAAAATATTGTCAATATTTGACATGATTCTACATTTATAAAATGTATTACAGTGTGTAAGTAACATTCAAAATAAAATAGTAAGATAAATTATGGCAGGACTTAAGAATTCTCTTATGCAGTAAATTGAGGAATTGTATGTTTGAGAACTAGAGTAGTTGGTCAAAACTGGAAAGTGTGTGTGTACCAGAAGAAAATTCTCTGGACTTCCACACAGTAGTAATAGCATAATGATCCATTTGCATTGTACTTGTAAGAAGCAAAGTATGTTTGGATTCATTTTCCCACTTGTTCAGAAGCAGCCTATCAGGCAGGCTGCCTGTTTTTAATCTGTTTTGCAGCTGAAGAGACTGAGCTCCCATTTGTGATCTCTCCGAGTATGTAGGCAGTAGACTCTGGGGTCCAGCCCAGGCTTCTTTCTTTTTAGATACAGTGCTCTCTCCACTCTAACACCCAGCATGTGCAAAGGACTAGGAAAAAACCCAGTCCCTTAAAGTTATTTTTATGGTTGTATTATCGTAGTAGGTAATCTAGTTAGCTAGCAAAGTACCTATTTTTAGATACAACTAACATCTTTTAAAATAAGAGAAGTTAATTTAGTATCCATTTTAAGCTGTAAAATATTTTTAGATTCATATTGTGTAAAAAAACTCTTTTAAGTAATAATATTCAGCCAGATATTTTTGCCAAACTCCAGAAGTTTCTGAACCTAAGGCAGTCAGATTAAAAGCATTCTTCTAACTGAAGTATAAAACACTAAAACTGTGTGCTGATGTGGCCTGGTCTACCAGATGTGGGTTCCAGATCCTGACTCATGATCTAATTGTGTGACTTGAGTCAGGCCACATGGACTCTTCTCTCTGTGCCTTGAATGTAAGATTGGACTAGACTCGACATCCCCCACACCCAAGTGCCTTCTAGCTCTAAACTTTGGTAATTTCATTATTTGATTTCCATTGTTACTTGTTAATCATCCTATCAGTGTCTTTTCAATAAGGTTTATTGTACAAGTAAATTGAAATGAGCTTACTTTAACATTTCATTTCTGGTAATTAATCTTTCTAATATGAGTGTGTTTCACATAAATTTAAACACAGTTTTGTTCAAAAGATAAATGTAGTAAAAGTGTAGAAAAGTATGGTTACTGTTTGGAATGTCGAGCCTGTTTGGGCTATTACAGTTTTCACGGCACCTTTCATGGTTCTTAAACTGTGTGTTCTGCATGTGTGTTATGTATGCTGTTCAGCTTTATTAATAGGTCTCAAGATAGCAAGAATGGCAGAATATAGTGTTTCTTACTCTTTACTATATATGAAAATATGAGGTAAATGTAAATAAAATGGATGGAATAGGTATTATTAAACTAGGAAACAATTTTTTAATGAAGTCCTGGCAGTTACACTATGGAATCTTTTCAAGAAAAAAAAAAAGATTGTTTTAGCTCTTGTAACTGATCTAAGCAGGAGGTGAGAACTATTGCTTTTTTTTTTTTTTTTTGGTCTTTGTGATCTGTGTCTTCACACAGAAAGGTCAGGAGATTTAGAGCCTTGGGGGTGTGGCTGTTTTGGGCTCCCAGAGCCAGATAGCTGAGGCAGCAGGAGAATTATCTCAGCAGCCATCCCTTTTGCAGGGAGGACATTGAACAGCAGTGTGGAGGGGAGCTCGCTACCTGCAGCAGCTTGGTGAGCTCCTGGGTCCTCTGAACCACTGGGTTTTTTCACCCAGCTGGGGAAGGGAAGAAGGGAGCTTGTTACATTACATCTCCTGACTTTGTGACTGTGGAAGTTGGAAGTGGACAAAGCATCAGATGCTTAGGGCTGGTTTGAGTTTGAGTATAAATTTGTAACAGTGTATTTGGAAAAATTATTTTCTAATTCTGGATTTGTGATTATGGCATGACAGTAGTGAAAAACAGAAAATTTGTTTACCTAACATGAAATCACAATGAAAGTTAGTGAAGAAAGTGTTGTTTAGTTTGTAGGAATTAATTTGTTCTTCCCATGTGTTTTGAGCATTTACTCTGTACAAGGCACTATTGGAAGCACTGAAGTACAGTCTGATCCAAAGGCCAATTTTTTTGTGGATGGAATGCATCTGGTTTATATATACATATGTTCCTGAAATAGTAACTTCTGTTGCCAAAAGTCTGTAAAAAAAGTAAGATATTTAGAATTAGCTAATCAACTTGGCCTTGTAGGCGTTTGGCCAGTTGTGAAAAGGTTAGCAGTGTGACATGCTAGGTGCACAGTGCACACTTACACACTGTGTGTATAAAAATGTGGTAGTCAGAATTACTTTCATAGCCAATTTCAGGTCTGTGCAGTACATTAAAAAATCTTTTTTTGATTGTGTGATTTTGATGTTTTAAGTGAGCATAGTTACTCCTGGAAAGATGTAGCCATTGGTTCTTTTTTCCAGTGTTTGAAATACCAGTGGAGTTGTAAGTGGGCAAGTTGAAAACTTAAACATATTTATAGTTTTGAACATAACTGACTTTAATAAATGCATATGTTTATTTTATTGGTACATATTATGCATGGCTCAATTATTTTGCCCAACAAATAGCCTAAAAATGATTCCACCAAGAAGCTAGAATAGACTCCTAAAATTAACAGGGAGCCCCTGGCCCAGTGCTGTGATTCAGAGTGTGGGGTTGGGCGTGAGGCCGCCTTAGTTCTCTTCTCATCTGTATTATTTTACTGGCTCTAGGACCTTGGCTAAGTAACATTACCTCAGGAACACAGGTTTCTCATTTGTAAAATGGTGACAGAAACATTACTTATTTTCATGAGATTGTTGAGAAGATTACATGAAAGATGTAAAAATATGCATGCCCAAAATACGGTGTATAGCAAACACTCGCTGCTACAGTTATTATTTTATTGTTAACTACTTAAGTAATTCATTCATTTCTAATGATAGTTATACCTTCTGTCAACGCTTACTACAGTGGTAATGAAGTATTTCACTGGTTCAGATTTTGTGAAACCTCACAGTGAGGCTGCACTCCAGTAGTCCAAGAAGGGTCTTGCCGAGAACATTACCTGCTTGAAAACAATGCCAGTGCTTAAAAAATAAGAAAGGAAATAGATTACGAGAAACCTGTTTCATTGCCTTAAATGCTTACAGCTTCATTCACATGAAAATAATTGACACGCTTATACTGATATTGGCTATTCCTTCAGTCTCCAAGGACTGGTATGAGAGCCAAATACTCTGTGAACCTAGTTGTACCTGTTTATATTTAAAAAAATAAAACAATATGTATTTTAAAAATTAATTCAGATTATCTTATTAAGTCTTACTATATTTTCAGACAAATAGTTATAATCACTGTTTGTCCCCTTAAATCTTATTTGGAACTTTGAGAAGAAGAGATCATGGGAAAAGTTCATTATTAACTGAATACAGTAATTCAGTGAATTTGCTATCTGGGTAACAACGTTTAGAATTTGAGTATAGATGCAAAGGAGACTAATGTTAAGATCGGTTTGCTTACTGCTGTGATCACTCCATCTTCTCATGCTGCCGGGATGGTGATTCTTTTCTGTTGCATCCATTGTTACCTCTACCCTCCTCTCTCTTTTTTGTTAGTGTGAGTTAACTTTGTTAATTTCCCCAAGATTCCAGACATTTCTGTGAGGCCTTAGTGTGATGTGTTTGCTTTCTCTCTGCCCCTCAAATTGACCAGAGTGTCCTTTGAAAGGGGCTGCATCAGGGGCTCCTGGCTCAGTAGATTTTGCTGGTATAAATGTCTGTAAGAGAGCTAGACAGGAATCCAAGGATGGCTAGTGGTAGGGACTGTAGGTACCTTGATGTAATTAACTGGTTTTGAGGATCAGGATCTCTTGGCTGCAAGAAGCCCCACTGGGAACCCCTTTACTGAGGCTTGCCACGTGGCAGAGTCGGGTGGGAACAACAATCCAGCATCACTGGCATGCTAGTTGCAGTGTCCCTGGGTGTGCTTGTGTATGGAGGACATTCGTGTTCCTGCTCCAGCCCCCATCTAGCAGGAAGCTCACAGTTGTACTCTGACTGCTTACTGGATGATGAAAGACGTGGTTTAGCATTGCGCTGGGAGTATGGCTGAAATGAGTTTTTTGAAAGAAAGTTTCATTAGCTTTAAGGTGTCCTCTGGAACTTATTTGTGGTCAGCTCTTAGTGTAATCAGGAGTAGAGATACTGGTATTATGGATTAATTTGTTTATTCAGCAGATATTTATTAAAGAACCTACTGTGTGCCAGGCACTGTTGTAGGCAAAGGTAATACAACATTGAACAAAATCCCTGTGCCACACGGAGTTTTCTTTGCAGTGGAAGGAGAACAAACCAAAACCAGTAAATGAGCAAATGTATACTAGCATGTCAGGTGGTGATAACTCAGCAGGGCAGGGGCCAAGGGAACATGGAGGGTGAGCTCAGATGCGTCAGGTGGAGAGCATGCTTTGCTCAATTATGCTAAAGGAGTGAGTGCAGATTTCAGCCTTGCTTACATTATAGGCAGATGCTTGTTGGAGGGCAGGCTCTGGGGGTGTTGGGAGCTGCACTTCTGCAGCACCAAACTCCATCTCTGCCCTGTGACCAGCTTGCTTCATGGTGCCAGCTGGGCCCTAAAATCTTGTCTTAGGAGGCTGGAAGATGAGTTAGTCTTTGCCTGCTGTGACCCCAGGTCAGACTTAGGAATAATTCAGAAGTTTTTCCTTGGCTAATTGTATGGTGGAGAAGCCCTCTTGGGCAGCGTATCATGCATGTCTCCTGAACCAGGGGTATGTCTATAATGCTGTTGTTTAATTTGGGGAACAGAACTGAAGCCTTGGGCAGCTGGGCATATTATCTTCTCATTTCATTTATTTTTCCAGTGGTTGTCTTCATTGGATTCCAGTTAAAAGAGATAATTGAAACTTCTAATGTAGATGTCTTTTTTAAAAATAATACATATACACAGGTTACAAAAGAGGGAATTCATGCCAGTACAGTATATTTAAAGTGCTAGTCTTTTCTGTCTATTTAAGGTTATGCCTGATATTGTCATGTTACAGAGGTGGATGCCCCAAACCTTCCATGATCCAGCTACTGCTCCCCTGAGAAAAATTTTTCTGTTGACTTGATCAAAACATAAAAGCATATTAATGAGGTAAGACTATTGATTTGTTGTAACACCATCTATCTTGGAATAGAGTAGGGGAAAGAAGTTATTTTGTGATGTATTTAAACATACTAAAATTTTTTACTCCCAATGATTTTTCATATTGATGACTACTATGAAGACTGGTAAGTTAATGATTTATAGATAGTATAATTACATAAAAGAAAAAAGGCATATTAACAAGGACTACAGAAAATTAAGATAATTATGGATAACTTTCCTTCTTTTTCAAAATGCTTAATATAGGCTGAGTTATCACTTCTATAATAACTCCTCTTCAAAACAAGAAAGGGGAAGGGAGGGAATAATGACACTGGAAAAGTCTGAATATGTTAGAATTTTGCTTGAATTTTCATTTATCTGTTTCTCCTATTGCCGTGGATGTCAGGAAGCTCTGAGATGTATTCAGTACCCAGTTACAGTCATCTGGCCTAGTTTATCTATATTATTTTCTTTTTAAATTGATATGTGTTCTTTTATCTGTATCTTTTCATTGTAAGATATCCGAAAGACTTTTTGGTGGAATTAAGTATGATAAAAAAAATGCACTTTAAATTACTCATCTTCCAACTTGACTCTGCCTCCAAAAATTATTTTTCTGGTGTTGTCTTAGGCCTCTGGCATGATTGTTACTTGCTTCTAACCGCAATTCTAGCTCTGTAATTAATTATTAAATGAGCTTTTCTGGAGAAGAGTGCCTGTGCTTTCTTTCCTTTTCCAGGGGGCCCTACATCCTTTCACACTGAAGGCTTATCTTCTACCAGTGTTAGAGCCACTTATCTAAAAAGATGTTCTTATGTGTGTATAAATTTTATAATAGTTTGATGCCATTTAATGCCAGTATTTATGTTACTGTGGCATTATGGTAAGATAAAATTGGAATGAACTCAATGAGGAACACTTCTAAATTGGATTTTGTACATAATTAATGTGTTATAAAAAATGTGCAAACCAGCTTTTGGTTATCTGAAAATATATGATAAAATAGTGAACACTTTATTAATGTCAGTTTGTTAATATCTGATAAATTGTTAAACTGTTAACAGTAACTCTGTTGAAGCTTGTTTTTAACTGTTTTGCCACCTTGTAAACTAGAATTTTTGTGATGTTGCTCCTTGCAGTGTAATTTATAACTTCCTCAGTTAGTTACCAATCACTTGGTCTATTGCCTAGTCCACCTATTATTTTTTACTAGTCTTAGAAACTATAAGAAAAACAGATATAAGGAAAATAACTCATTTTGTGAACCACAAGGTTCACAGCCTTTAGCGAGTGCGGGATAGGTAGGGAGCATGTCTGTTTCTCATTAATGTGTTGTTATAGGCTTAAAAACTGGGCATGTCTCAGAGGCCCCTTTTATATTAGTAAAACATCAGTTCATATACATTTAAACTTTCATTTTTAAACTCTTTTGCCTTAGGATCAAATATAAAATTGGGATTGACTAGAAGGGGGCATGAAGGAACTTGAATATAAGGAGGATGAAAATGTTATTTATTTTGTTTGGCATTTGTTGATTGCATCAACATGAGCAATTTTCCAAAATCCCTAATATGATACACTCTTGAGATCTATGCCATTTCACTGTATATAAATTATATCTTGGTTTAAAAAAATAAATGTAGATCTGGTCCTGTTACTCTTCTTGAATGGGAGGTGTTGCTCCAGTCACTTAACATCTATTTATAAAATGTATAAACTGTATAATTCTAAAGGGAATTTTACTGCAGAAAATTTCCCTGGTTATATATTAGTGTTGTTCTGTAATTCAAATAGCAACTATAGAAAATTCTTTATTTCATTTGTGTGTGTATGTGTTAAAGAATAGAAATTCATCTGTTTCCTACTGATAGCAGATTTGTCTTATATATGCTCTTGATATATGGTGTGCACGCCCCCCCCCAGTGATTTTAGTGACACACTTAACAATAACTATGATTATATTGTAAAAAATGGAGAAAAGTGTATGGATCATTATGAAATTGACTCCTTGATAGGCAAAGGTTCCTTTGGACAGGTAATTTAACGGAAAATGCTGAATTTTATAGTTAGAACGTATTAGTGAATCATGTTGTTACATCTTTTTCTCAATAGTACACTTTTAATGTTTGTAAATAGATCTCAGCAACAGACATGTAAGTATTTGGATTGTCATTGTTCTGTGAAGGTACTAATACTGCATCAGCCCTAAAAACTCCAGTAGCAGTTTTTTTGTGGGGTTTTTTTTTGTTTGTTTGTTTTTTGGCTTTTTTGAACTTATTGAACTTAACCAGGTAGCTACTTTACTAAGTGGTTTATTTTAATCACTGATAGGTAGTATTGCCTCTTTCACACGGGCTTTGGAGTGTGTGGGTGGTTCTTCATTATGTATGTTAGAGATAATTGCGCTCCTGTCAGATATTCCTCTTCAAAGAAAAAAACACTTACCTATCTTCAGCCAGCACAGCAGGTGCCTTCTCACTTTTTCAGAGGCTTGGATGCCAGGGGCTGTGCCTTGACTTTGTCTCTTGGCTCCTCTTCTAACTCTGCCAGGCCCTCTGAGTGGGCAGTCTCCAGGATGTCCTTCTCAGGCCCCACAGTGCCAGCATGGCTAAGGCTGTGACTGGTGGAGTTCTGATGGGCAGGACCACTCGGGCAGCACAGCTGCTTAGGAAAGTGAGGAAGGAACTCCAGGGGACCTGGTTTTTTCACTTCTTTCCTGGTCTCTTCTCTCTACCCATGAATCTCCTCTCCTCACTTGCCCATCCTGCCCAATACAGAGGACAAAACCCTAACTGCATCAGTGTCTTTCATCAGCTGAGCCCAGACTTAGCTGTCAGTCCTTCCTCCTTGCACTTCATGAAGCTTTTCTCGGGCTGTGGCTTCCCAAGCTGTTCCCACTCCTAAATCCCCCATCTCATTGGGTTGCCGCAGAGCTGTTTTATTTGAGGTATGGTTTCCTGTTCATCCCATTCTCCATTGCCTTGCAACTTTTCTGCAGTGAAGCAGTTATTAATTTGTAATCCAAATACTTTTGACTTTTTGACAATTTTGGGGGTTGTTTTTGTTTTTTTCTTAAACTGTGGAACCTACATGTTCTTACTTATCTGTCTCTGCCTTGTGAGAAACAAAATATGCCTCTATCACCCTGTGAGGAAAGGTTTTCCTGTATGAATCTGATTGTGTTTAGGACAGAAAGAATACTGTAAGCCACTAGCAGCCACAGGCTGAGACCAGGACACATCTAAGTGATGAAACCTGAAGGAGATATGAACAAGGTTGTTAGCAGAGCTCTGCAGCTCTGGGGTGGCTCTGCCAGGCCCTGGTGTCACATGTACAGTATGCCTGCCCCTTTCCATGATGTCAAGGAATTTTTGTAATTATACATAATTCAGGGCCCTTTCCCTTGATTCTAACCTCTTTCTTCTGAGTCAGGGGTTTCTCAGTGTTAAGGGAGCCCTTCTGTATCAAAATATTACTTCTTGTCAGAAGCAACTTCTACTTCTCTGTCAGAGCCTCTTAAAGAACGGTGTTTCTGAGGCCTACCACTTACATAAGTAAGGCTGTGAATGCGCTGGGTGGAGTGATTTCTGTCTCCACCCTCAAAATCACACCGACGCTCTGGCAGTTGCCCCCAGCAGGGCGGCGTCTGCCTTCTGTGATGCCCACTGTGAAGTCGGGGCCACGCGGCTTGCTCTTTAAACTTAGATTTCCCTGGCACTTACTCTTCAAGCTCGCAGTGATCTCCCCCTCCCCTTTACCTTTTCTCATACCCTGATTTCTAAGAGCACGCTAGCATCGTATACTTGTGAAAGTACAGGCCTGTTTGACATCAGGATTCGTTTTCCCAGATGAGACTGATTGACGCCTTTCTCCTAGGCTGAAGTGTGTTCAGGGTCAGGGCCTGTCACTGGCCAAATAAATTCTTCCTTATTGACTTTGTCAGGCTCTCTCTAAATTCTCTGCCAGGTCCTTGTCAAATAAGCAGCTCCTTCATTTCTTAGGCCAGTGGTTATCAGTCCTGATTGCACATTGAAAATTTCCAGGGAGCTTTGAGGCTGGGGGCTGGGGAGGGAGGACTGATGCCTAAGCTCCAGACTAATGAACTCAGAATATCTGACTGAATTCTGGACATTGGCATTCTTGAAAACTGCCTATTGAATGTATAATTCAAGATCAACAATCATTGTTTTACCACTGAGCCAGTTAACTATTTGCAAAGTCAGTAAATGGTTGGGGCCCTGTTAGTGGCCTTTGTCCTGGAGATCATTAGGATCTGGGCACTAAACTGCCACTCTTGATGTAGTCAGTATGGTCAGTGAAAGAGAATATCAAAACCACTTGGTCATGGTCAGATGCTTACATGGGTCACCTCTGATTTAAAAGGCAGTAGGCAGTAGTTTATTTTAGAATTGGGTGAAACCAGAGATACTGCTTTTTTATATTTCAAGTTTGATTTCAGCTAAACCATTTATGATCTGACATTGACAATAACCTTGACTGATGTGGATCTTGGACCATGCATCCATTCACTTCCTCTAATCCAGTGATACTCAACCAAAACATTGGAATCACTTGGAGTTCTACATGCATCTCCAGACATTCTGAATATCCTAGAAAATGTGTCTAAAGCTATTATCTATTCAGACTGTATATAATGTTACAAAAGTAAGAATATTTAATCCGGTATAGTGGTTATTTCTAATTTGTATAGATACAGTTTTCTTTTATCTTTGTATTTGTTTCCTAGTTTTTAATGTAAATTTCTTTGTCAACAGTGTGAAACTTGTTTAAATGAGTAAAATTTAAAATGAGAGGTGTGCAGTCATTTGTTCATGAACACTTCAGTTTCCTTAGCATTAATTCTCATTTTAAAACTCAAAATCCTCAAATTATGGTATTTTAACTTATTTCCTGCTTATTTAAAAAAATTTTTTTAGTCTGAAGTAATTCTCTTATATGCCTATGAAAATCTAATTTGAATTTAGAAAGTTATCTACATTTTTCAGATGATTTACAACCTTTTAAATATCTCACATGTATACTTAGAATTTAAACCAGGTTTTTCTCACATTAAAAGAATAGTCAGAAGTATTGTTTTATAATGTTATTTAGTAAGAAAGGTGGAAAACCAAAGCACTTGTCAACATTCATAATTTATTTTTGAAAGAGGAAAATAGTTATTCTAATTTTGTTAAGAAACTTACCTACTTTGTGGATGTTTAGAAATACTATAAGGATGCAAAAGAAATCCAATTGAAAAGATTGACTTAAAGTGACAATAAACTAATAAATGGATGCTGTTGAATGGAAATGAATAGAATCTCATATTTAGGAAGGTCAGAAAAATGGGAATTAGATAAATGTATAATTAAGGTGAATTGTAAATTGTTGTTAATGAAATAGATATTATTTATCTTTTTTCGCTTTTAGGTTGTAAAGGCATATGATCGTGTGGAGCAAGAATGGGCTGCCATTAAAATAATAAAGAACAAGAAGGCTTTTCCGAATCAAGCCCAGATAGAAGTGTGACTTCTTGAGCTCATGAAGAAACATGACACTGAAATGAAGTACTACATACGGAAACAGACAGACAGACAAAGCAATGAGCCCTGACCCAGACCAAAAATTTGAGTCAATGGTTATTTTTATATGATAATATGTTGATTTTATCTTAAAGTGATTGAATAAAAATCAGTTATTTCTGTTGGAGGGCATACAGATCTATATATATTACTTGATCTGGCGGTGGTATTTTAAATCTTTAGGAATGGCATTCCAGGTGGTACATAGTCTAAAAACAAATAAGAATAGTCTCTCTCTCTCTTTTTTTTTTGCAACTTATGAGTGCCATTTGTTTGCTTTAATGATACATTAAACTCCAGAGATTTCTTTGTTTAACTTTAATTGTTTCTAATACAGCTCAGAAATTAGAAATGAGGTACTATGTATTAATGATTATAGAACCATTTTTGGAATGTCTACCTCAAGAAATAACAGCCACCATGTCTTGAACTTCTACCATATTGCTTGTGCTTTTCCTCCACTGTCTGCAATAGACATAGCAGTCCTGTCAGGAAGGTGGCAGAATCCTTACACTGCAGATGGTCTCAAGGTAGTAACATACCCAAGGTCCCAGGGCTCTGAAAACAAAACAAAAAGGGACAGAAGAGTTATGAAAATAGTGACTTCTAGGGCCAATTGATACATGGGTAAGCTATCTTCTAGTTATACATTCTTTAATAATATTTTTAATCAAATCTAAGATGCCAGTGAACTCCAGACATCATTGTTTTATTTGATGACACTGAAAATAAATGCCACCAAGAAGAAACAAATTGCTGCCAAGTATAAAAATAAGATGCTATAAATTTTAAGATAGGATCATTTAATTATATAATTTTAAAAATAAGCATATATTAGCAACTCATGTTCAGAAATGCTGGCTGGTTTACCTGGTAACCATGAGGTTAAGTTTTTATTAACAAACTCCTTTTTAATAAATTAGGAGAGGGCATTGTGGCCTCCAAAATGATAGAAACAAACACTGATGTTCACAGATATATGGTCCAGTGACTCAGATTAGATTTCATATATGAAACACCTTCATTCCTATTGTTGCAATAAAATGAGCTTATCCTATTTATTTTAATTCCTTAGTGTCTTTATAGATCGTCTGATACAGTCCATAGTAATGACATTTGCATTTGAACAATTTTCTCATCTAATTCACTGAATGTTTGGTCTTCACTGTTAGTTACAACTTAGTATAAGCTGGGCACATATCCATTCAATGGGTTAGAAGGCCAGGAAGGACACTGTGAGGATGCTTGACTTATAAAGGAGGCATCTGAACATACCTAACCTCTTCTTCCTCTTCACTCTAATGTTTCATTTTGAGTTTTTGCTTAAGTGGTAGACAAAATACTGATAGTATTACTATAGCATTTTAATTCTGCTTTTTTGAAAGAAAACATGAACTATTAGCTACTTGGTTATGTTACAATAATGGCTGTCATTTTTGTTTTTAATAAATTGACTTTAATGATCAACACTCCAAGGCATCCCCCTTTGCTGCTGTGCCGCCTCCGCCTCTGCCGCCGACCTCTTCCCCTGACTTCACCACACCTGCTCCCAGGAGCAGGCTGACTTCAAAGGCTTGAGTCCAGCAAACTTGGGGGAGCGGAGGTCGCCCCCAGGCAAGGCAGCTAGGGACATGAGAGAAAATACTCTGGCTAGCGAGGGACACCCTTTTCCCGCATTGCCGCCATTGAAACACTTCCCTAGACCGCACTCAGCCTCAAGTGCGTCTGTCTCTCTGACTGCCTGCCTGACTGACTATATATTGGAGGATGGGACAGGCTAGTCTATGTGTGTGTCTGTCTGTTTATCAAACGGAAGAGGAGACGACTAGTATGTCTCTATATTTGCCTGCCTATCTATCTATCTATCTATCTATCTATCTATCTATCTATCTATCTATCTATCTATCTATCTATCTATCTATCTATCTATCTATCTATATCTATCTACCTATCTATCTATCTACAGGAGGCATACCAGTAGGCTACTGTGTCTTTTTATTTGTCTGTATATTGGAGGAGGAGGTTAGTGTGTCTATATACATATCTACCTATTTGAGGAAAAGGAGGAGTCTAGTGTGTGTGTGTGCGTGTGTGTGTGTGTGTGTGTGTGTGTGCACGTGTGCAGGTCTGTCTAACAATGTATCTGTAACTAAAGGGGTAGTAGGCTAGTGAGTCTCTCTATCAGTCTCTCTAATATATGTGCATCTAATGCAGGAGGAATAAGCTAGTATGTCTGTCTGTCTGTCTATCTATCAGATATCTATATATGTACCTATATTTAATCGAGAAGAAGGAGGCTAGAGTGTCTATCTCTCTGTCAGAGGAGGAGATGACTAGTGTGTCTGTTTATCCAATGAAGGAGGAGGCAAGTAGTATATCTCTATTTGCAGGCCTATCTATGTACCTATTTATCTATGTATGTATATATTTATGTATGTATCTATGAATGTATGTATGTATGTATGTGTCTATCTATCTATCTATTTATCTATCTATCTATCTATGTATATATGTAGCGGAGTCATTGCAGTAGGCTAGTGTGTCGTTTATTTGTCTGTCAGTTGGAGGAGGAGGTTAGTGTGTTAATATAACTCCGTCCGTATTTGAGGAAGAGAAGGCTAGTGTGTGTGTGTGTGTGTGTGTGTGTGTGTGTGTGCACGTGCTGGTCTGCCTATCTATGTATCTGTATCTCAAGGGGGAGGAGCTACTGTATCTGTCTATCATTCTATGTAGGCATGTAATGGAGGAGTAGGCTACTATGTCAATCTGTCTATCTGTCAGATATCTATGTATGTACCTGTATCTAATGGAGAAGAAGGAGGAGGCTAGAGCATCTATCTCTCTGTCAGAGTAGGAGAAGACCAGTGTGTCTGTCTCTCTGTGTGTCTGAGAGTTGTCTCTATCTATATCTAATGGAGAAGAAGGAGGATCCCCATGTGTCTGGCTATGTGTCTGTCTCTGTATAGGAGAAGGTAGAGGCTAGTGTGTGTATCCGTCAACCTCACTTTCGATCTATTTTATAGAGGAGGAGTAAGAGTCTATTAAGTTTATCTAAATATTATCTAATGGAGGAGGATATTAGTGTGTCTCTCTACCTACGTAATTGAGGAGGAGGAGGAGGCTAGTGTGTGTATGTGTGTGTTTCTGTCTATGTATGTACCTGTCTATCAATATAATGAATGAGGAGGAGGAGGAGGTTAGGATATATATCTGTTTCTAAATGGAGGAAGAGGCTAGTGTGTCTGTCTGTCTATTTGTTTGTCTCTGTGTCTGTCTAATGGAGGAAGCCTCCCAGTATTCGACCCACCTGGAGGGATGCCAATTGATACTCTGAAGCAGCAGAGGGCGCCCCCATTGCAAGCTGAGGGGGACACTGGATGGAAACCCACAGGCTTGACTGGGCAGCCCGGGCCTCCCGCTTCCGCCCTCTCTGTAGCCGCCCCTCGCCCCTGCCCACACCCCGACCCCTGACCAACCCGCACCCGCCTCCGGGGAGCCGGAAAACACAGAGGTGTGCACCTCGTGTACCTAGAGTAGCAGAGACCAGCCCTTGAACCGGACAAGGGGGAGATCTGAGCAAATACACGGGCTCGTTGGGGCAGCCCCGACTCCTCACTGCAGCCGCTGTCCGCAACGCGCCCGATTCCGCGGCGCAGGTTCACCTGGAAACAAGCATACTGTGAACAAGGGGCAGGAGAGGCCGCCCCCAGTACAGGCCGTTCTGGAGATGGGAGCAAAGTGTTCGGCTCACCCTAGGCAGTTCGTTCCCCGCGACATCCCTGTCCCCTGAACTCACCTCACCAGCATCCCAGGACCTTGCTAAAAAGGAGAATTAAATTCCGCAAACCCGGTGTAGCAGAGGCAGCCCCGAGGCCAGGAGAGGGTTAGATGGGAGGAAAATGACCAACGCGCTGAGGCTTCCCCCTTAGCTTCTGTGCAGCCTCTGTCTCTGCCGCTGACCTCTTACTCTCATGTCACCACGCCCGGTCCCAGGAGCAGGCTGACTTTAAAAGTTTGAATCCCGCATACTTGGGGTAGGGGAGGCCGACCCCAGGCAAGGCAGCTAGGGAAAACAGAGAAAATCCTCTGGCTCCCTAGGGGCACCCTATTTCCCTGTTCTGCCACTGATCCACGTCCCCAGAACGCACCCCTCCTATACTGTGTCTGTCAGTGTGACTGCCTGCATGACTATATATTGGAGGATGGGAAAAGCTAGTATATGTGTGTGTTTGTCTGTTTATCCAACGAAGGAGGAGGCAAAAAGTATGTCTCTATTTTGCAGGCCTACCTATGTAACTATTTATCAATGTATGTATATATTTATGTATGTATGTATGTATGTATGTATGTGTCTGTCTATCTATCTATCTATCTATCTATCTATCTATCTATCTATCTATCTATCTATCTATATATCTAGCGGAGCCATAGTACTAGGCTAGTGTGTCATTTATTTGTCTCTCAGTTGGAGGAGGAGGTTAGTGTGTTTATATAACTACCTCCGTATTTGAGGAAGAGGAGAAGGCTAGTGTGTGTTTGTGTGTGTGCGCGTGCGCGTGCGTGTCTATCAATGTATCTTTAACTAAAGAGGAAGTAGGCTACTGAGTCTGTCTATCAGTCTATGTGTGCATCTAATGCAGGAGGAATAAGGTAGTATGTCTGTCTATCAGATATCTATATATGTACCTATATCTAATCGAGAAGAAGGAGGCTAGAGAGACTATCTCTCTGTCAGAGGAGGAGATGAATAGTGTGTCGGTCTGTTTATCCAATGAAGCAGGAGGCGACTAGTATGTCTCTGTATTTGCCAGCCTATTTATGTGGCAACATAGGTGGCCCGAGTAAGTGAAGGTCACAAGTGAGGACAGCAAACTGGAGAACACACGCCCCACCTAGAAGGGGCCACCTCTGCAGAGCAGACCACGTAGGCCTGGGCTCAAGGGGGACCACACATATGATTCTTTAGGAGAAGTTCTGAAGTGTAGATTTCTGCACAAGTCTCCTAAATTTGAAATGTTGACTCAATGTGTGGAGACAAACTGAACATATCCAGGGCCATGTTTAGTCTATAGCCCACTTGTGTTTTTATGTTTGCTGTGTTTCCAAACAGTTGGGTATAAATCAAGTATTTGTATGTAAAACCTTGCCTTTAGAATCGTATGTCTTACACACAAAAACACTGGGCCCCAACATGTAATAAAAATTGTGATTAAGACTCATAATACCCACTTCAAGAATTTTTCCAATGCCTACTAAAACTACAATCTACCTGTATCTAATTCTCCCCAATTGTCAATCAAATGGATAATTAGTTCATAAGATGGCTGAAACTAAATTATTAAAACAATTACAATTTGTTACTAATGTCATGGGTCTTGATGTTTAAAACTGCCATCTTGCATGGTATACTTATATATAATGGAATACAACTCAGCCATAAAAAAGAATGAAATAATGCCATTTGCAGCAACATGGAAGGACCTAGAGATTATCATACTGAGTGAGGTAAGTCAGAAAGTGAAAGAGAAATCCCATAGGATATCACTTAATATGTGGATTCTAAAATACGATACAAATGAACTTATTTACAAAACAGAGATAGACTCACAGACATAGAAAACAAACTGATGGTTACCAAAGGGGAAAGGGGGTGGGAGAGGAATAAATTAGCAGTTTTGGACTGGCAGATACAAATTACTGTATATAAAATAAATGAACAACAAGGTCCTACTCTATATACTACAGGGAACTATACTCAATATAACTGAATAAGAATATATATATAACTGAGTCACTTTGCTGTACACCAGAAACTATCACAACACTGTAAATCAATTAGACCTTAATTTAAAAAAAAGTCATCTTGATTATGCTAGGGCTCAGTGAATCTAACAGATATATTGCAAGAGTCCGTCACACAGCTTTAACCAAAAGAAGGCTCATGATTTCCTATTATTGCGATCAGAAAAACCCTGTTGACCTAATGACCTGGATGGGAACAAAAGGTGCAAAATCTTTAAAGGGTCCGACTCTACTTATTGAATCACTCACCACAAGCAAGTTTCTAAGACTGTCTGAGTGCCACTGAATCATCAGTGGTTAGAAGGGAAAAGGAGCTATTCTTCCAGGCAATAGATACTGCCAGTAATATTGCCAATAAACTCCTCAATCACAGAGGAAGAGACGGATAAAAGTCAGGCTAACACGGCTGGAAAGCAGAGCACTGAAAGCAGCAGCATCTATCAAACCCCTGCTCTTCCAGAGATGTCTTATTTTTGAGATCTGTGAACTTACATGTATTACACGTACCCATTCAATAGTCCTTAACCAAGGGTTGTATCAGAATCTCAGGGAAGTATTTCTAAATACCTGTGTCTAGACCTGAGTACATTTATTCAATCAAAATCTTCAAGGGAGAGCCAGGAGAAAAAGCAGGAGGACCAGCTTCGCCATCACTTGCTCCCCACCCACAGCCACAGCCCTGCAGGGGAGCTGCACCCGGCTGAGCGTGGAAGCCCCCAAGGTGAAGGTGTACGTGGAGGGCCATGTGGCCACCAGCACAAGTGAATGCCCCTGCTGCTGGCTGTCAAACATGACCTGACCTCACTTGCCCAGATTCTAGAACCTGGGATCCTGGGGGGCTCAGGACCTGTGGCTTGCTGCCTCCCCGGCCCAGGTGCAGTCACCCAGCTTCCCCCTGCTGGGTACTGGGTTCCTTCCTCCTCCCACCCATCCCCAGGCAGGCAGCCAGCCCCTTGCCATCACTTCACTCCACAAGCCTTCATCTTCTGTAGGCTCTGAGCCTACCACCCACTCCCAGGCACTTCCTAATGGGAAGTTGTTCCTTCTGGGGTACAAGTGTGGCTGGGAGACAGAGCTCTGACCTTTCTGTGGGCACTACCTCTAGGCCCTGGCCTTGGCTTTGGACTTGTTTCCATGATAACAGGGCCTGATGTATTGTATGCAGTATACATATTACTATAAATAAAACACCTGTAGCTAGAAAAGACCCTGTATTTCAAATATCTTGTAAATAAAGTCAGTTGAGCTATACCTTGTCTGTCGCCTTGATATTTGCATTATAGTGGAGCAGCTTTGTTGCAACTGACATATCTCCAGCCAAGATGGCGTAATGGAGAGCAGTGTTTTGACAGTTGTCCTCAAGATTTGGGTCAGCACCGTGTTCCAGCAGGACAGTGACACATACTTCTTTCTGGCATTGTACAGCCTGTTGGTATCATGCCAAGAAACAGACTGTAAGTGCCAGGCATTCCAAGTTAACATTCCTCAAGTTCCAGCAGTTCGTTATATTTAAAACAGATAAATTCATTTTCATTCTAAAGAATAAATCAATCAGTCTCACATGGACATGGTTGGCTGCTACATACCTTGATGAGAGCTGTCTTGCCTTCCTTGTCACGAGGATTCAGATCACAATGCCACTCTGTAAGGAGAGCCACCACTGCTGACTGGCCTGTGGTGCAGGCTAAGTGTAGGGCAGTCCTGCGAACATGAGAGGACTTTTTAGGAAATTAGAGCGTACTAGTTCAAAGGTACAGTTACTCGCGTAATTGTAAACATTCAACAGCCTGCTATTCCTACCCCTTTAAAACTAACATTTAGTCTTCTTATCTTAGTTCTTTCTATGGGGAAAGAACAGTATTTATTAGCTCTTATTACTCATCACATTAATGGAAGAACTACCTGTTTGAATAGAAAGGGGATCCCGTTGAGATTCAGCTCAGCTTGGGTCTGACTTCTACTTTAACACTGTCCCTTATTAGCTCTCACTTAGCCTGTCTGTGCCTCAATTTCCTCATTCAACAAAATGGGCATGAAGTAGTAGTTATCTTACAGGACCCTGCTGTGATGCTTAAATGAAAAGCTATGCAAAGTGTCTGGCAGTTCCTTGCACAAAATAACAGCTCAATAATTGTTAGATAATGTTATAATTGTTACCGTTACTATTTTACAAAAACATTTCAATTAAATAAAATGATAGTGTATCTACTTTGCTGCTGCAAGGATGAGAGAGAACACTGTACTTCAATGATTCTAACATGTTCATTTTCTCACTCTTCAACATCTCTGACATGGGGAGGCAATTTAAAATTCATGTCTTAAAACCATAGTTGGCAACTCCTCCCAGGCAGCCCCCCTCGCCCCACCCTGCCCCTGTTACCTGTTCTTCCTGTCTCTCCTGTCTATGACATTTTCCTTACATATCAGCAACACCTCCACTGTGTCCAGATCGCCAAAATATGCGGCTTTGTGGAACTTGTTTAGTTCGAGCTTACGGACGGGATACCCAGGCACGGGGTTCTCACGATTCCTGCACTCTCTCTGACGGGCGCTGAAGCCCACCCAGCTCACGAACTTAGCGAGTCTCTTCTTCATCTGGCTTATCACCTTCCGACACCGCTCACTTCCCCCCTGGCCTCTTACCGCCTCCCGATCTCAGCGCTGGCGCTACAGAAGAGCCACAGAGGTCTCGCTGCCAAACCTTGGCTGCGAAGCTCAGCGGCTTGGAATGTTTTGTCTGGAACAGTCGTAGCCTAGCAACAGCACTGACCCTCAACTGTCCCTCAACTGTCCCTCCAGAGCCAGTGTCCCTGTGAGTGCGCACAGAGGCCTGGAGGCCCAGTGTGCCCGGTGTGCACGTGGGAGCCTAAGGCATTTCAAATCTCTGCAATTGCTTGTGGGCCATTTTGATTCCTTTCAAATGTTGGTGCTAGGTGGCTGAGTGTTTTGGGACATTTCCAGAAGTTAGGCTTGCCCCTGAGGAAGTCATGTTTGTATGCGACTGTGGTTAGAGTGGAGTGGAACCACAGGATGCTGAAGGCCTAGTCCCCCAGAGAGCTCCCCACCAAAAATTTCTACATCTCCTTATCCCTCAGTTTATTCCTTTCCCCATCCCTCTGGGCCCCAGCCAGTCTCCAGGGAATTTAGCAGATGCAAACAGCAGAAAGCTGTTTTCATGGTTTCAGAGATTGTGGCAATATGTATCATTAAGTACAAACTTGAGAAACCAACACACGCTCTCCAGATGAAATGAAAACGTGTTTCCGCACGTCTGCTGACCCTGCTCTGTGGCTCAGCCTTATGTTTACACACTTTCTTCACTTTATGTTTTGCTTTTATTTCCACCAATTAAATCTTCAATCAATCCAAGATTTATGTGGGAGCATGGTATAACATTTGAGAACTTTTTAACCACGTAACTATGAAAACACCACATCAGTTACTCTGCAAGGCCACGCTGCTGGCTGACCACTTGCAGGAGGGGTGGAAGGCAGGGCAGGCCTCTTCTTCCTGCCAAACTCCATCCTTCCTCCCTTAGCTGGCTAATTATGGTTTCTGGCCCTGCCAGGATCAAAACTGCAGGGGGCGGTAGAGCTCCTAAGTGGCTGACACTCCTGGGAGCTGGTCTTGAGTGGACTGGACCTGGCAAGTGTTTTGAAGCTGACTCTCTCAGGGGCATTTCTGGGCCCCCACCTGCCCTCACCTGCAGCTCCCCTGACCTAAGGGAATGTGGTGTTACTAACTTCCCCATTTAATCTATCTTTCCTATTAGCATACACTGTTATTGCCCTCATCTTATAAAAAAAGATGTGTTCATCCTCCAGCTGCGGCCCCATTTCTCTGCTCTCCAGCACACACGCCTCCTGTCCCTGCAAAGGAGCTGTTCCCTTTTGCTTCCTCTGATTCCTCTCATTTTCCATCCAAGTGTGTCCACTCACTGCAACTGCTCACGACAGGGTCACCCACCACCCACCAGGTGCTGACTCCATGGGGAGCTCTGTCCTCTCCTCGCACGGCCTGGCAGCCACACTTCCCACCGCTGCTCTCCCCGACTTCCTCAAGCCCTTTCTTCATGGGGCTTCCTGGGTCTCAGACTGCTCTGGTTTCCTCCCATGGCCCTGGCCAGTCTTCTCAGACCCAGCCCCTGAGTGCTGGCACACAGCACCTGAGGCTCAGTCTTCTGGCCTCTACTATTTTCTGCTGCCACCCACATCAGCCTTAGGGCTTTATGTATTAACTACAAGTCAGTAACTTCCAAACTGCTATTTCCAATCCAGACCTCCCTCCTGTATTCCAGACTCAAATACCCATTGCCTCTCAACGTCATCTCTTGGAAGTTTAATTGGACTTCTCCTGGGCCGGCCCTCCCCTTGGCCTGCCCTTTCCTGATCGTACCCTCCCCTGGACCTGCCCTCTCTTGGTCCAGCCCTCTCCTAGGCCTGCCATGACCTGGGTCTGACCTTACCTGGACATGCTCTCACTTGGGCTTGACCTCTCCTGTTCCTGCTCTCACCTGTCTTGCCCTCTCCTCTGCCTGCCTTCTCTTGGGCCTGCCCTCTTCTAGTCCTACCCTCTCAGCCTGCCCTCACCTGGGCCTGCCCTCAGCTGGTCCTGCCCTCTCCTGGACCTACCCTCACTTGGACCAGCCTTCTCCTGGGCCTGCCCCCACCTGTGCTTAGCCTCTCCTGTTCCTGCCCTAAGCTGGGCCTGCCCTCTCCTGGGCCTGTACTCTCCTGCACCTGCCCTCTCCTGGGGCTACACTCTCCTAGGCATACCCTCTCCAGGGCCTCCCTGTCCTTTGTCTGCCCTCCCCTGGGCCTGCTGTCTCCTGGTCCTGCCAGCTTCTGGGCCTGCCCTCACCTGGTCCAGTCCTCTCCTGGGTTTGCCCTCACCTGGTCCTGCCCTCTTCTGGTCCTTCCCTCACCTGGGCCTGACCTCTACTGGACCTGCCCTCTCCTGGCCTGCCCACATCTGGGCCTGCACGCTCTTGGGGCCGCCCTCTGCTGGGCCTGCCCTCTCCTGGGCCAGCCCTCTCCTGGGCCTGCACTCACCTGGGCCTGCCTTCTCCTGGTCTTGCCCTCTCTCCTGGGGAATTATGCCAGAAAGAGAAAGAAAAATACCATGTGAGATCACTCATATGTGGAATCTTAAAAAAAAACCAAAATATAAATACAAAACAGTAAGACTCAGACATAGAATACAAACTTGTGGTTGCCAAGGGGGTGGGGGGTAGGAAAGGACAGATTGGGAGTTCGAAATTTGTAGATACTGACAGGCATATGTAGAATAGATAAACAAGATTATACTGTATAGCACAGGGAAATACATACAATGTCTTATGGTAGCTCACAAGAAAAGAGAATGTGACAATGAATATATGTATGTTCATGTGTAAGTGAAAAATCGTGCTCTACACTGGAAATTGACACAACATTGTAAACTGACTATAAGTCAATAAAAAAAATGTTAAAAAAAAGTGCTCCATTCAGAGCTATGGTTACATGCTGATCTTTTAGGGACAGAGACTAGGTTGGAAACTAAATGTACAGACTGGGAGAGAAAGGGATTTCAACTATTCTGACCAATTCCTGTTGAATGAAACAGAGAGGCCAAGCCCTCCCATTTCAAAAGTGCCCAGTTGGTGAGAAGACCCACTGCAGGGCAGGAGAAGGGAAGGAACCTCCTTAACAAAGGCCCCAGATGAGAAAACGGCCCAGTGACACTCACTCAGCCCAGAGGGCCTTCAGTCTGAATGTGAACATGGGGAACCCGGGCAGAAGTAGGCGTGAGCCCTTCCCTCACCTGCGCAAGGTGGAGGCAGCTTTCAGCAACCCCCCTCACCACCCACCTGTCCAGCCTTCCCCACTGAGTCACAAGAGAACTGGGTCGAAAGGATTTCAGCCTCATGTGTTTGGCCCTGGGCGGGGCTGGGATTCTCCTTCCATCTGAGTGGAGGGCAATGATGTCCCCAGAATAGGGTGTGTCTGGAATCAGCTGCTCCAAGTGCCCCGTGTGGGTGTTTCCTGGCACCACAATCTAGAGGGGAGGACCTGACAAATTCTGTCTGACGACCACCCAAATGCTTACCGAGTCTTTCATTAGTCAGTATTATAATGTTTGTAGTAAAGGGCTGAGCCCAGACACAGCAGAAGCTAACCTCTGTGCTACCTCATGAGATCTGCCCAGGCCACAGCATTAGATGTAATTTACCCTCATAAATTCCCTCTCCATTAAATTTGAGCTCACACTTGATCCTTAGCAACTTCAACAACCTCCCATTTAGGTTCCTGGGGAATGTTCTCACATACAACATCCAGGGCTTATGATAGTGACCCCAAAGCATCCCAAATGTTAAGAGACATGTACACCTAAGATACACTTCTCGGGGAGAGATCTCTCTATTAAAACAGCTACTCCAGGCAGTGGGTAAGAGCAGTGGTGTCTGAACACGTCCTGCCACACACAGGATGCAAGTCAACATTTGGACAGGCTCAAGTTGTGTTTATCTTTGTTCATGGTCCCTGCTTCTTTTTGTAAAGCCTTGTAAGTTTACTTGCCCACTGGTGTTCTGATAGTCTTCCTACTCAAACTAGTAATTTCTGCTGTATGTATTTTTAATCTACTTAGAAAATGGAATAGTACTAAGATAGATTGACAATCTGTTAAGAGCCAATGAAGGCAAACTTTCAAGTAGGTTCCTAACAAAGATGTGTCTGTTACAATGAAAGCCCATATTGACAGGGTCTGTGAATGATTTGCATTTACTACTGGGGTTTTTTAACTCATATATAGCTAATTTGCATTTTCCCCAAATTCATTTTTGCTTACTAACCCTACAGTTGACACCCTTATGATTTAATTCATCAAAAGCAATCACTTAAGCATTGCACGTGGGCATGTTTGTGGCCTGCGTTCCTACAGGCTGCCAAGTATGACACAAACATGAGGCTAAGTTCATCAGGAAATGAGTGTGCACGTGGCCCACGGCCACACCAACTCATCTACTGCCCTATGCCAGCAACCACAGCAGGAGGAGCCGTAAAATCTATGAAATTCTGCCAGCTCTGAGCCGACAACAGTACTTACAGGTGCTGGGGGCCTCGTGCCAGCCAGGGGAGCGCACACACGTAGTGCTGCTGCACCAGCCAGGGGCGGGGTCCAGCCAACACCCCCGCTGTTCGGCAGATTGTACACTTGGACATTTCTGGCCAGTCTTCTCACCACTGAGAAAAGAAAAGGCAACACATATTTCTTATGCCTATTTACACATGGCAAACTATCACTTACCCCAAACTTCTGCTCTGTAGTAGGAGAAATACTGACTTCCTCAAACTTTGAATTATCTACACACAAAAGCAGATGAAAACTCTCCAAATCCACATTTAGCCAAACTCAGCTAACTAGGGCCTTGGTCTCTATGGAAGCTAAGTTGTTGTCAATAAAAACAAGGGAGTAAAAGTAGTAATACTGGGTTGGCCACAAAAGGACAAGGGACAAGGGGCAAGAGCAAGAAACTGGAAAAGCAGCTTCAGTTTTCCAGCACAGGTCATGGAGAGAGAGACAAGAGGAGTCCATCATCTCTGCCTCTAAATGAGAACTGACAACACGGGGGACGCCCATCTAATCCGGGCAGCTAGATTAGCTGGTTTCAATCATTCATTTCTTCTCATTCAACAGACACTGAATGTCTTCTGTGATTCAAAGAAAAGGCAAACATAGGGAGAAATCAAAGATACACTCAGGTCTCAATTAACTGCCCCAATAGGGACTTAGAAAAACATGCAAATTAAATCCATGTGTTATCTCCAAACTCCACTTTAGCAATAACATCATTTTTCTAGACCACTAATCTTTTGCCAAAAGAAGTCATCCATACTTGCTTTCTTTGAGCCATCAGCACGTATACTTTTAAGCCAAAAAAATATTTAGAGGTATGCACCAAAGCCTTTAAACAATACTATAAAGAATTGTAACACCACTATAAACTGGTTTCTCAACATGTTAATAGCAAATGAAAGCAGAGATTTTCAATGCCAAAAAGCACTTCATCAGCAGAGAAATGTGCTATCAAGTAACACGACCAGCAGATTTCAACAACCGACACTGAAAGCCAGTGACAAAACACTGCTTCATACAAATTTACTGAGCACAAAGCAAAGCTCATGAACTTTTGTCAGTGACAGAGTATACTGATAACTGTAAACACATTTAGAAATCCTGAAGTTATCACTTCAGAAGAATGTAATTTTTATTTCATACACTAAAATATTAACAATTGGTGGGGGTTGGAAGGTAAACTATGTCTAATTGTTACATTTTTATTCCATCATTATGTATTTCCCAAATTTTCTTTCTACTTTAAACTTTATGCTATACTAAAAAGCAAAATGCATCATGAAAACACTAAGTTTGTCTGCCTTCTTACTTCCATGTCCTTCCAGTGTCTGGTGTACACCCTCCATCGCCCTCAGGATAAAGGGGAACCACTGTAACGGTGTCTGGGGCACCTGGCTGCAGATTCCTAAGAACGGTATCATTGGTATTCCCAGGAATTGACACCTAAAGATTTTAATAAACTGTAAAGCACTTGATTTGAAAACCTTGTACAAGAAATACTTTGAACAACCAAATACTCAAAATACTAACTGAAGACCAAGTCAAGAAGCAGGTTCTGTACTATTGGGACCTAAGGATGTGCCCCCATACAAACTGTTCTAAGAGTTGATGAAGGCCTCTCTGCACATGGCCAGCTCCTTCTTGAAAAGCCCCTGTAATGATTTGATCCCTCAGCCCCAGTCCCCCAAAAGCCCCCATCACCCAGGAACTGAGGCCCCAACTGACTACCCTCCGTCAAGTTCTACAGAAGGAACATGAACTCCTTCGGCGCTACGGTACACTAGTTAACTCTTGATCTCCACTTTGCAATCTACAGCTGAAACTAACACACACTTTTTCCTACAGGAAATAGTGACCAGTTCCTCCAGACCACCTGCTGTGGGTGCATAGAAGAGCTTGTACTGGCGAGGATTTTGCTCTGTATGCTCCCAGCGAACATTCAAAGTGCCGGTGGAAGGGTCATACACCAAGGTTCCTCACGGTATTCAAAGGTTCTGAAATGCACAGAAAGCACACCATGCATGACCCTAACAACCGAGCACACACGAAGCCCAGGTTTACTGATGGGTCCCGGGAGCCCTAGAACACAGGATCCCTTTAGTAGGCACCCCACAAATACCTGCTGAAGTAGTGAATAAAGGAAAAAATGTCTGTGATCATCAGGTACATGTCTCATCCCTCCACAAGTTATCTTGGCCTCAGAGCATTCTGAGTCTCAGAACAGAGTTTGTTCACTTGTCTGTGTTATCCTAGAAGGTAATAAACACCTTTCTCCAAGACCAAAGACAGATAACTCCAGTAAGGATATTAAAAGCAATTTAGATCTTTGGGGGGAGGGTATAGCTCAGGGCTACAGTGTATGCTTAGTGTGTGCATGAGGTCCTGGGTTCAATCCCCAGTACCTCCACTAAAAAATAAATAAAACATAATTACCCCCCACCCCCAACAGAGACAAAAAAAAAAAAAGAAAAAAGAAAAAGAAAAAGAGCATTATTAACATGCATTTTAAAAGTTTAGCAAAACTGTGTCACCCCAGTTTTTCCAGTGGAAGATGTGATTCCATCCCCATGATGGTTACTAAAAAAGCCACAGGAGTCCAGCTTCACTTACTGGTCTTGCCTCTTCCTGTCATCCGACCTCCTTCCACATCACAACACAGGGAGGACAGGGTGATGGTGTAAGGAGTGTCAGGCTTCAGCTTCTGCAGGACCACACTGTTCTGCTGTCTGCCTATCCTGGTCTGGAGTAAAACAGGGATAAGTGTCAGCTTTGCTCTCTCTCCAGCTCACTCATCTGTTAGGAAAAGCTCTTTCTCTGTTTGAGGCCTTTGCCAAGATCTGGAAACATCCCACTGTGAAAGTTTAAAATGTATCCTAGGGTATCATTTTAAATGTAAACGAGGCCCCTTAAATTATAAAAAGGATTTTAAGCCTTAAACTACTGATCTTAAAAAGATATTTCAACTGTCAAGAGGCCAGCACTGTGAAATTCCATCCAAAAGCAAAATAATAATAATAAGTGGGACTACAATAGACTAAAAGAATGATGCACAACAAAAGATACAATCAACAAATGAAAAGGCAGCCTATGGAATGGAAGGATATCTTTGCAAACCATCTATCAGATAAGGGATTAATAAAATAAATAAGGAACTCATACAATTCAAGAGCAAAATAAAAGCAATCTGATTTTAAAATTGGACAGAAGAACTCAGTAGATATTTTTCCCAAGAAGACGTACAAATGACTAACAGATAATTGGCATCACTAATCATCAGGAAAATGCAAATCAAAACCACAGTGACATATCACCTCCACCTGTCAGAATGGCTATTATCAAAAAGACAAGAAATAAGCTGGGGCTGTGAATTTCACCACTTGTGAGAGCGGTATGTCAGACAGTTTGGGTTAATTTAGTAGGTATCGATTTCCTTGACTGCACCTTTGAAACTTGTTTCATCTTCTTCTAGCCATGGCTTTATTGTTATTTTCCTTAATCCTCATTATTTCCTTTTCACTGACCTGACATACTGAATTAATGTAAATTAAATGTGTTTATGATGTAACTCCACTGTACACCTTACATTCATATTATATGAGTAGTAAAGGATGAAAGGATATATGCAATCTGTATGTATGTGCTGTATTTGGGTATTTTCTTAAAAACTAATTAATAGCTAGCTTATTTATGATTATTAGTTTAATAAGCTTCTGTGTGGCAGAAAAAATTTAGATTTAAAGCTAACAACTAAATCATGGTTTTGGGTTAGGATCTAAATATACAGGTTTAAAGCTTGCTGCAAACTCTCAGAGATATATTTTGATAGACGTGTTACTCCATGATGGAAACAAGCAGGAACTAAATAATCAAATGTCATCAACCAAAAATGACTGAAGAATCAAATGTTGGAGATATTTTTAGATGTTTTTGTTACTAGCTATTTTGAGTTCAATGAAAACAAAGAACAACAACAACAACAACAAAAAGACAAGAAATAGCAAGTGTTGGTGAAAATGTGGAGAAAAGGGAACATTTGTGCACTGTTGGTGGGACTATAAACTGGTGCAACCACTATGGAAAACAGTATGGAGTTTCCTCAAAAAAAAATTAAAGATACAATTACTAAATGATCCAGCAATCCCACTTGGGGATACAGATTTGAGGAAAATGAAATCAAGATCTTAAAAAGATATCACCACTCCTAGGGATATATATCAGTGAGAAGCTCTTGCACATGTGAACCATTACAATATGAACAGGATTGTAAAAGCAAGCAGAGTCATCCCAAATTAGAAAGTATTTAACAGGTAAAATGGAAAAATATGCTGTGGTAGAATCAAACAACAGAAATACTCTACAGTAATGCAGACAAACAAGCTAGAGCTACGGGCAACACTGGTGACTCTTACAGAAGGTTGAACAGAAGAAGTAAGGTATAACAAAGTAAATCTATGATTCCATATGTCCTATTAATATGCAACTCAAATATAAGCAAAACTAAATTGTATTGTTCAGAGGTATAAACATAGGAGATATGACCATAAGGCAAAGCAAATAAATGGTTACCATGAAATTCAAGAATATGATTGCATACAAACTGGAGTAAGAGGTTTTGAACTTGAAAGAACATGCATATTCTTTCTGGGGACCTGCAATTTTCTATTTCATAACCATTGCATTCACGTTTGCGTTATAATACTTTGCTAAATTGTATATCTATGTTTCATTTACTTCTTTGCACATATACTGTGTTTCAAAATAAAAAGTTTAAAAATTGTGTATTACTTATCTGTTGTACAGAAATTGATCACAAAATTTAACAGTTTAAATGAGCAAATACTTATTATCTCACACCCTTCTGAAGGCAAGGCTTTAGGGAGTGTCTTAGGTGGGTGGCTTTGCTTTGGTGTCAAGTCATCGGCCAGGGCTGTGGTCATATGAAGGCTTGACTGGGGCTAAAAGATCCACTTCTATGAAAGTTTACACACGTCTGTTGGCTGGAGGCCTCAGCTCCTTTCCATGTAAGCCTTTTCATAGGGCTGCCACTTTATCACATACTATTCATTAAAAGGAAGTCATTAAAGCCCAGTCCATGCTGAAAGACAGAGGAATTTACCTCCATCTCTTCAAAGGAATGGTATGAAAGTATCTGTGTAATTAAAATCACCATAAGTTTTATAGAAAGTCTACTATAAACAAATTCAATGTAGAGCAGCTATATTAGGGAAAGTATCTGCAACATCTATGAAAGCAAAATGATTGAATCTATTATAAATGAGGAAATGAAATGAAACACAATGAAAAAGACAAGACATTCTCATGAGACTGTAAGAGGAAAAATACAAACATTGCTAGTGAAAAAGAAAATCTGAGTTTCCTGTTTTGGGGGGGAAGAAATACCACAATGTATTTTAGCATGAAGACTTCAGCCACTTAACATATGAATGATTTATTCTTAAAGGGGACCACCATGAATCAAATATGTATGGAGATCTTTACTTCACAATATTTGTAGAAGTAAAAAGCTAAAACCAATTAAATGACCAATAAATACAGAAAAGTTTGAATAAATTATGACACATCTGTGCTGTGGAAACATTTTTAAACATTCTACTGACAAAATACTGTACATATAGAAAAATGCAGTATTGCATGTCTAAAGCCCCCCAAAATATCACAATCTGGTCAGACTCATGAAGTCAGCATTCTAATCAAGAAAGAGAACAATACTGGGACCCCCAAAGCCCTCTCAACTTCCCTCTAGCCTGGACCTCTCAGGGTAGCCACCATCCTGACATCTGAGAGCACAGATTAGTGTTGCTTTGTCTTGTACTTTGCACACATGAAATCAGATCGTGTGTTATGTGGTATACTACACACAGCTGACCCTAGAATGCACTGTCTTGGACTGTGGGTCCACTTATATGTGGCTATATTTCAACAGTAAATAGTACAGGACTACATAGTCTGTGGCTGACTGAATCTACACAAGCAGAGTAACCATGGATACAGAGGGCCAACTGTAAGTTACACACAGGTTAACCCCTGTGTTGTTCAAGGATCAATTGTAGTTTTAATTTCCTTCATGTTGTCTTTGTCAGATTCATCCATATCACATGCAGTTATAGGTATCTGATTCTCATTGCTGCGTAGTAGTTTAGTGTGTCTCAATTTGTTTACCCACACCACTGTTGACAGATATTTATAGTTTCCAGCTTGGGACTATTATGATTAATGCTATGAATATTCTAGTGCATGTCTTTCAGTAAGTATATGTGCATATTGGTGATAGATATAGACCTAGGAGTAGAATTGCTGGGTCATAGGGTATGCATGGGTTTGGCTTAAGTACACTCCACCAAAGAACGTTCCAAAGTGGTTGGACCAATTTATGCTCCCATCAAGAGTGTATGAGGTTTGCTATTGCTCCACATTCATGCCAATACTTGCTTTTTCCATCTTTTAGATTTCAGCTATCAGGTGTGTATCATGAAGTGGTTCTCATGTTTTAGCCTAGAAGTAAAATTGTTTTTTCTTCACATTTAGGTATGCAATCCATATGGATTTGGTTTTCACGTATGGTATAAGTTAAGGGTCAAGTCTCATTCTTTCTTTCATATAGATATTCAATTGACCCAGCACCATTTGTTGAAAAGGTTAGCCTTTACCATACTGTTTTGATGAGTGTAGCTTTGTAGCATAGTTTGAAGTCAGGGAGCATGATACCTCCAGCTTTGTTCTTCTTTATCAAGACTGTTTGGCTATTTAGGTCTTTTGTGTGGAAAAGTATACTGTGTTAATGTACTGGAAGAATTAATATTGTTGAAATGACCATACAATCAAAGGAAACCTGCAGACTCAATGCAACACCTATCAAAATACCAATGGCACTTTTCACAAAACTGCAACAAAACATTCTAAAATGTGTATGAAAACGCAGAAGATACTGAAATAAGGGAAACCCCCAAATTCATTCTATGAGGCCAGCATTACCAAAACCAGATAGTCTTTACAAGAAAACTACAGACCACTATCTCTCATGAACACAAATGCAACAATCATCAACAAAATATTAGCAAATCAAAACCAACAATATATGAAAAGAATTATACACCAAGACTATGTGAGATTAATCCCAGTTATGCAAGGTTGGTTAACATTTGGATATCCATTAGTGCAATCCATTACATCAGCAGCTAAAGAAGACAAAAACCACATGATTATATCAGTGCATACAGAAAAATATCTGACAAAGTTCAACATTCATTCTTGATAGAAAAACTCTCAGCAAGTTAGGAATAGAGGGGAACTCCCTCTCAACTTGATAAATAGCTACAGTGAACTGATCTTGATGAATCACAAAAGTACAATGGAGAAAAGATAATCTCTTCAACAAATGGCAGTGGAACAACCAGACATCCACATATTAAAAAACCTAAGAGTCTAGAGACAGACCTTATACCTTTCAAAAAAAGTAACTTAAAATGGATGATAGACCTTAATGTAAAATGCAAAATTATAAAATTCCTAGGAGGTAACATAGAAAAAATTCTAGATGGTGTTCGGTATGGTGATGACATTTTAGATATAACACCAAAGGCACAGTCCATGAAAGAAAGAATTGATAAGGTGCACTCATAACAACAACAACAACAACAAAGTTCTTCTCTGTGAAAGACACTGGCAAGAGAATGAGAAAACAAGCCACAAACTGAGAGAAAATATTTGCAAAAGATTTATTCAATAAAGGACTGTTATTCACAATATACAAAGAACTCTTAAAATTAAATAACAACCTGATTTAAAAATGGGCAATAGACCTGAACAGATACCTCACTGAAGAGGATAAACATTAGAAATTAGCATATGAAAAAATGCTCAACATTATATACCGTTAGAAAGTTGTAAACTAAAACAACAGTAAGATACCACTACGTACCTATCAGAATGGCCAGACATCTGTAACACTGAGAACACCAAATGCTGACAAGGATGTGGAACAACAAGAACTTTCACCCTTTGCTGGTGGGAATGCAAACATGGAACAGTCACTTTGGGAGACAGCTGGACAGTTTCTTAACAAAACTAAACATGCTCCTACCACACGATCCAGCAATTGTACCCCACGGTATTTACCCAAAGGAATTAAAAGCTTGTGTACCTGCACAAGGATACAAAAACCTGCACATGGAAGTTTATAGCAGCTTTATTCACAATTTCAAAAACTTGGAAGCGACCAACTTGTCCTTCATTTGGTGAGTTAATAAGTAAACTGTGGTACATCCAGGCAATGTAACATTATTCAGCACTAAAAGGAAATGAGCTCTCAAGCCATGGAAAGACATGGAAGAAACTTAAATGCCTGTTACTAAATGGAAGAAGACAATCTGAAATGGCTGCATACTATATGATTCCAATATATGAAATTCTAGATCAGGTACAGTTACGCAGACAGTAAAAAGATCAGTGATTTCCAGGGGTTCAGAAAGAGGGAGGAAGAAATAACTCTGTGGAGCACAGAGGATTTTTAGGGCTGTGTAACTAGTCCATATGGTAGTATAATAGTGATACATGTCACTATACATTTGTAAAAACCCACAGAGTGAACCCTAATGGACTTTTGATGTAGTGTACCAATGATGTATTGATTTAGATTGATTATCCAATAACATACAAATGTACTCTCTGGTACAAGCGTTGGTAGTGGGGGAGGTTGTGCATGTCTGGGAGCAAGGGGTAACTTCTGTATTTTCTGCTCAATTTTGCTATGAACAAAAAATAAAAACAAAATAAACACAGCCTCTTAAGAAAATATTTTTAAATAAAAAATAGAAAAAAGGGACAATCCCCTACTCATTTTTGAGGCCAGTATTAGCCTTAAAAGACCTTGTAAGAAAATTACAAATCAGTATCTTATGAAAATAGACATACAATTTTCTAGTAAAATTATAGCAAATTAAATCCAGAAATTTATAAAAGGAATACTACATCACAAACAAGTGGTGGGGGCAGTTTCTTATGATGCAAACCTAGTTAAAGAGACATCACTGATGTAACCCATTGTATTAACTGACTAAAGGATGATGCAGCAATTTTTTTCAGTAAAGGACAAAACAGCAAATATTTTAAGCTTTGTGGGTGACATACACTTTTTACAGAATATTATTCTTCTTTTTACAATCTGTTAAAAAATGTAAAAAATGTGTTTTAGCTTGCTGCCTCTACACAAACAGCCAGTGGGCAGGATTCGGTCTGTGGGTCACAGTATGCTGATCCCTGGACTAAGAAAAAATCAAAACCACATGATTATATCAGCTGATGGAGAAAAGAAACCTGAAACTTTCAAAATATATCCATCATTAAAAACTCTAGCCAATTAGGAATACAAAGGGACTTCCTTAATCTGATGAAAGGCATCTACAGAAAAAATCTACAGCTAACATCATACATAGTAGTAAAAGATTTAATGTTTTATCCCAGAATCAAGAACAAAGCAAGGATATAAAACTTTTACCACTCCTATTCAACATCCTACATTGACCAGTCAGTACAATAAAGCAAGGGGGAAGAAAGCATAGAAATTGGAAAGGATGACATGATCATGAAAGTAGAAATCTCCAGAATCTATAAAAAGTTGGAATTAGTAAGTGAATTTAGCAAAGTTGTACAATAAAAGTTAATGTACAAAAATTAATTGTAATGTATAGAATATTAATGAAAAATAAGAAGCCAACTCTTTTTTTAAATACCATTTACAATAGCTTCTTTTTTTAAAAAAGGAAATACCTTGATACAAATCTAAGAAATATATGCAGGCGCTGTATACTTAAAACTAAAAAAAGCTAACGAAAGAAAACAAAGGATGTCTGAAAGTCTAAATAAATGGAAAGACAGATCATGCTCATGGATTGAAAGACTCAATAGAGTTAAAATATCAATTCTTTAATAAAACAAAAAAGAAATCTATAGATTTAACCCAGCTTCAATAAAAATCCCAGTATTACCTATTGTGTATATTGACACATTAATTTTAAACTCTATACAGAAAGTGATAAGAACTAGGATAGCAAAAATATTTTTGAAAAGAAGAAAATCTGATTTTAAGACTTACTATAAAGTGACTGTTACGACACTCAAGATAATATGATACTGATGAAAGGAAAGACATACAGATCAATGGAACCAGACAGTTCACGAATCCACACAAATACAGGCTTTTCTACTGAGGTAAAACTACATAACATAAAATTCATCATTTTAACCATTTTTAAGAGTACAATTCTGTGCTATCTTTGGAACTAAGATCTGTAGTAATTTCCTTACTTTCATTTTTGATTTTAGTAATTTGAGGCCTTTTTTTTTTTCTTTCTGATCACTCTAGCTAAGGTTTTGTCAATTTTGTTGCCCTTTTAAATGATTTTGGTCCATCTATTTTCTCTCTTCTCTTTCTATTCTCTACCTCCACTATAATCTTGACTATTTCCTTCCTTCTACTCATTTTGTGTTTAGTTTATTCTTCCTGATTAATTGACTTGAGATATTTATTTTTAACATGGGCATTTAAAACTATACATTTCTCTGAGTATATACTTCATTGTATCATGTAAGTTTGGGTACAGCATGTTTATGTTTTTTGTTTTCACTTGTTTTAAGGTATTTTCTAATTTCTCTCGATTTTTTTTTGGGGGGGGTCCATTGGTTGTGTTGTTACTGTCGACATATTTGTGAATTTCCCAGTTTTTCTTCTGTTATGTCAGGGACACTTTCATGGGAATTTCTCTATTTCCTTGGGCAGAGGAAGGAATTCATGAGTAGACCAGAAAAAAGCAGAACAAAGTGGAATGGATTCTGACCACCTATTCACAGAGCTACTTGTCTTCAACATTAAATAAGTTTATACTTTATTTAAATGACTCTCTCCAGCAATGACAGTGACAACTACAGAGAAACTTAAGTATTTATCCTACAATAGGGGAGAGAGAAAAAGACCGAGTAGAGAGGTAATAATGTAGCAGAGAGAGGGGTGGGATAACAGAAGAGGATAAACGATAAGGAAAAAAATTACAATCGTGTGGAAATTTGTATGACCAAGGTGACATTGAAGATAATTTGGCAAAAGAATGGTTATGCTAGGGGTTTTAAACACTGGCTGTGCATTTCACTCAACTTGGGGAATTTATCAAATAATTTCCAGGCCTTCACTCCAAACCACAGACCATGAAAAAAGGAAAAGACTGAAGACTTGTGTTTATAACAAATTTTTAATGCAGTTATTCATCCAAAGATACTATTTTCAAAAGTGAACACGGAAGCCATGAGTTCAACTTCTAGGAATGGTTAAGCAGGTAATTTTAAACAATAAACACACTGAGAACTACTATAAAAATGATGCAAAATCTTTTAGTCTGTTGTAAAGCATCAGAGAACTAATAAAGAAGGACATTTTAAGCTACAATCCAGGAGCCTAACATTTGCTGCCTTTTTTTCCCTAGAAAAAAAGAACTTACAAATTCTATGAATGGCAGCAGAAATCCTGAGAAGATAAGCAAGGAACTGATACATTAATGGAACTAAGGTTTAAAAACCATGTGTTCAAAGCTTCACAAAGAAAATGGCCCTTGTAAACCACACACAGAATACTGTACACAATGGATTAGGGTAAATGGAGAACAGACCAGTTTACACAGGGATGGAAATCCAGCTTTTAATCGTGTCAATCTCCTATTTGATTAAGGAGATTAAGGATTACTTTTGCATAAGCATCTTTCCAGAATCAGTTAGAAATCCAAATTACCTATACATTTGTTTCAAAAATGATTTTCAGTATTTAAACAAAAATAACCAGGTATGTGAGAAGACAACATCCAAAAAAACCCAAAAATGAACAAACAAAAAGACCTCTGAAACAAAAGCAGAGGTACAGACAATGAAATAAATATACATGCATATAAAATAAATGTCTTTAACATTACCCAAAGAATTAAAATATAAGATTGTCATCTAGGGCAGAGAATAATAAAGCACAAAAAGAATCAAACAGAATTTCCAGACTTCAAAAATGTAACTTAGATTACACACTGGTAAATGAGTTTCACTGCACATTAGATACAGAGAAAGAGAGAATGAAGTGTTCTAGAACACTGCTTCTCAAGGACTGGGCAAATCTCAGCAACATATCCATCAAAAAGAGCTAAAAATACATGCAGATTTTAAGGCTCCATCCCAGAAGCACTAAATGAGAATTCTGAAAGTGGACCCAGGAATAGATTTTATCAAGTCCTGGTGATGGGGATTCTGGGAAGGCTTTGATGGGAAATTGTGCTTAACTTCAGTCAATTTCAGCTCTTAATATACTAGCACAATTATCCATCACTCACCTGCAACCACATGGCCGGCAGCTGTGCACATGCTCTTGGAGCAGCTTGCACACACCTTGTGGGAGCCAGGGTGAGAAAAAGGACTCTGTACTACAAATATTAGGGGCCTGTGCTTTGATCGCTGATTACTGCTTCCGATCACAGAGGTGCAGTCAAACAAGACAGCAGCCATTTTTTTTTTGCACCTAACCTCACTGTTGCAAGCCCCTTTCCCCTCCAGATGAAGTGACTTCCATGGATCTAAAGGGCCAGTACCCCTTTTTCTCCCCTCTATTCATTGTTTTTCTTTTCCCCTTTTAAGAGCCAGACTTTAAGACATTCAAAAACAACGTCAAATATGGGGGTAACTAGAAAAGTCCAGTAAAAACTGCAAGATTAGAAGACCTGAGAAGAACTAAAGTTTACACCTCAGGCTGATCCTTAGCTCAAAGATAGTCTAAAACAAGCAATAATAATAATAAACAGAACAATAATATAAAAAGAAAAATGGGGGAGGGAGAGAATCTGATACTCCAAGTTACCACATTATTAGTTTCAAATAGCCAGTGTTCAACAAAAAACTGAAAGGCATAAAATAGACAGGAAAGTATGGCTCATTCAAAGAAAAAAATAAAGTTAACAAATTATCCCTGAAAATGACTTGGTGGCAGATCTACTAGACAAATACTTTAAAACAACTATCTTAAAGATGTTCAAAGAAATAAAGATGTGGAGAAAGTCAAGAAAATACTGTATGAATGAAGTGGAAATATCAATATAGAGAAAGGAAACCTAAAAAGAGACCAAAAGTAAATTATGGATCTGAAAAGTAAAATGGATGGGATGAAAAGTTCACTGGAGGGATTCAGAAACAGACTTGAATAGGAAGAAGAAAGAATCAGTGAACTTGAATAGAAGACAGTAGAAATTATTGAGGCTGAGGAACATAAAAACAAGATCAAGAAAAGCAAACAGAGCCTAAAAGACCTATGGGACACCAATGAAAAGACTAACATATGCATTGTGGAATCCCAGAAGGAGAAGAGAGAGAAAAGGGCAGAGAGAATATTTGAAGAAATAGTGGCTGAAAACTTTCTAAACTTGAAGAAACTCCTGAGTATAATCATCCAGGAAGTTCAAGGAACTTTAAGAGACCCGTAATAAAATCAGAGACCCACACTGAGAAACACTATAATCAAACTTTTGAAAGACAAAGAGCAAGTCATGAGGGGAGTAAGACAGAAGTGAATCAACACACACTAGAGATCCTCAGTAAGATTATCTTCAACTTTCTTATCAGAAACTCTGGAGTGCAGAAGGCAGAAAGCCTTTATTTAAAGTGTTAAAAGGAAAAACAAAACAAACAAACAAACAAAAAACCCTCAACTCATAATTGTATATCAGGCAAAACTGTCTTTCAGAAATAAGTGAAAAATCAAGACATTCCCAGATAAACCAAAGCTGAGTGTGTCTTTAACCACTAGACTGGCCCTGAAAAAATGCTCAAGGAAGTCTGCAAGGTGAAATAAAAGGACATTGGACAGTAACTTGAAGCCATGTAGAGAAATAAGGATCTCAATAAAGGTAAATACATTGACAATTACAGGAGCCAGCAGTATTTTATCAATGGTGTATAACTGGACTTTCTGTTTTCTACATGACTTTAAAAATTAGAATGTTTAAAGAAAAAAGCAATTACAATGTGAAAGCTAGTATTACTGTAACTTTGTAACTTCAGATCTTGTTTTCTACATAATTCAGGAGACTAATGCATTTAAATCATTTGTCTGGGTGCAAGCAATGTATAATAATGAAATTCTGTGATATCTACAACCAAAAAAGATGAGGATGGAGTTGTAAAGGAGCATAGCTTTTGCACATTATAGAAGTTGAGCTACTATAAATTCAAATTTGAGTGTTGTAACTGTGTGATAGCCCCCCTTGGCAACTACAAAAAATACCTACAGATTATAAACAAAGAAAATGAAGAAGAAATTTAAATATTTCACTACAAAAAATCAATTATATACAAAAGGAGTCAGGAATGCAGAAAATGAGGACCAGAAAAGTTGAATGGCATATGGAAAACAACAGTACAGTGACAGCAATTACCTTTAAAGGTAAATAGATTAAATTCTCCAATCAAAAGACATAGATAGGTAGTAGAGATAAAAGTACATTACCCAACTACATGCTGTCTATAAGAGACTCACCTGAGATCTAAAGACATAAGCAGTTTGAAAATAAAGATGGAAAATTATATTCCTTGCAAATAGTAATCAAAAGAGAGCAGGAGTGGCTATACTTACATCAAACTAAATATACTTTAAATGAAAAAACTTTATAAGAGAAAACTAAGTGACATTAGATATTAATAAAAGGTTCAGTACAGCAAGGAGATGTAATAACTATAAACAATTACACACTTAATAATAGACCACTGAAATATATGAAGCAAAAACTGAACTGAAGGGAGAAATAAATGGTTCTATGGTTCTACAATAATAGCTGGAGATGTCAACAGCACTCTCACAGTGAAGGACAGAACCAGCAGACTGAAGACAAGTAAGGAAATAGAGAACTTAACCCAATAAACCAATAGAACTAATACATATACACAGAACACTCCATTCAGCTACAATAACATACACATTTTTCTCAAGTGCACCAGGGACACACTCCAGGACAGAATATAAGGTAGGCAACAAATCAAATTCCAAGATTTTAAAAGCTAGGTATCATACAAAATATATTCTCTTACCACAATGGAATGAAGTTAGAAATCAGTAACATAAAGAAAACCTGGAAAATTCACAAAATTGTGGGCGTTAAAGAATATGCTTTTAAATAACCAGTGAATCAAGAAACAAATTATAAGGAAATTAGAAAATATTTAGAGAGAAATGAAAACAAAAATACAACATACCAAAACTTATGGAATACAGCAAAAGTGGTGCTAAAAGAGAAGTTTGTAGCTATAAAGACTTACAATAAATAACAAGACATTTCTCAAATCAATAACCTTAACTTTACACCTTTAAGAAACTAAAAAGAACAAACTAAACTTAAACCTAGCAGAAGGAAGAAAATGCTAACGATTAGCGTATAGGTAAATGAAATAGAGAATAGAAAAACAGAGATAATCAATGAAACCAAAAGTTGGTTCTTTGAAAAGATCAACAAAATTGACAAACTGTTAGCTAGATGGACTAAGAACAAAACATAGAAGACTGAAATTGCTAAAATAAAAAATGAAAGCGGGGTCAATACTATCAATTCTCCAGAGAACCATGAACAATTTTACAACAACCAACTGGATAACACATATAAAATGGAGAAACTCCTACAAACACAAAACCTACCAAGACAACTTCATGCACCAAAAAACACTGTCTGGAAAAGTCAGCCGTGATGGTGGTGTAGAAAGACCCTGAGCTCCCCTCCTCTCATAGGCACTCCAAAATTTAAACTATTTTTAGTTTTAGTTTAAACCTATCAAAATTAACAGAGAAGTTTGTAATAGTATATGCCTATATTAAGAAAAAAGAAAGATCTGAAATAAACAATGTAACTTCACACCTGAAAAAACTAACACAAACTACAAAGTTAGAAGAGGGAAGGAAATAGCAAAGATCAGAGCAGAATTAAATAAAACAGAGATCAGAAAAACAATAGAAAAAATATCCATAAAACTTAAGAGTTGGTTTTTTGAAAAGATAAAAAAAATGGACAAACCTTTAACTAGACTAATAAAACATAGAGAATACTCAAAATAAATAGAAATGAAAGCGGTGGCATTACAACTGATAATGCAAATATCAAGAGATATAGGAGATAACTATGGACAATTATACAGGAACAATTAAATAACCTGAAATGAATAGATAATTTCCTGGAAACTACAACCAACCAAAGTGAATCATGAAGACAGAAAATCTGAACAAATCTGTAATGAGTAAGGGATTTGAATCATTCATCAAAAACCTCCTAACAAAGAAAAGCTCCAGGGCCAGATGGTTTTCTTGGTGATTCTACCAAACATATAAAGGAGAATTAAGGCCAATCCTTCTCAGACTCTTCCAAAAAATTAAGAGGAAGGAATGCTCCCAAACTAATTTTACAAGACCAGCATTACTCTGATATCAAAGCCAAATAAGGCCACCACAAGAAGATAATAGGCCAATATAGATGCAAAAATCTCAACAAAATACTAATGAATCAAATTCAACAGCACATTTAAAGGATCATATACCATGATCAAGTGGGATTTATCCTTAGGATGCAAGAATGGTTCAACATAAACAAATCATTACATGTGACAAACATCAATATAATGAAAGATACAAATCATATTATCATCATAATAGATGGGGGAAAAGCATTTGATGAAACACAATATTCTTTTATGGTTAAAAAAAGAAACCTCTCCATAAACTGAATATAGAAGTGATACGGGCCATATTCAATAAGCCCACAACTAAAATCACGCTCAAGGGTGAAAGACTGAAAGCTTCTGCTCTAAGATCAGAAACAAGGCAAGGGTGCCCAGAGTGGCACCAATCATATTCAATTTAGTATTAGAAGTCCTACCCAGATAAATTAGTCAAGAATAATAAACAAAAGGCATGCAAACCAGAAAGAAAGGAGTAAAGTTGTCACTGTTTGCAGATATTCTGGATTTTCTCAAACTCCACTAAAAATGTTAGCACTAATAAAAAATATTCAGTAAAGTTGTAGGATACAAAATTAACATACAGAAATCAGTTGTATTTGTATACATTAGCAACCAAATACCCAAAAAAGAAATAAAGAAAACAATCATATATAATAGCATCTAAAACAATTAAATAGTAATAAATTCAAGGAGGTGAAAGATCTGTATATTGCAAAGTAGAAGACTTTGATGAAAGAATCTGAAGAAGACACCAATGAATGGAAAGATATCCCATGCTCATGGATCAGAAAAATTAACACTGTTAACATATCCATATTAACCAAGGCCATCTGTAGATTCAATATCATTCCTATCAAAATTCCAATGGCATTTTTCATGGAAATAGAACAATCCTAAAACTCGAATGGAAATCACAAAGACCATGAAAAACCAAAGCAATCTTGACAAAGAAGAGCAAAACCAAACGTATCACACTTCTTGATTTCGAACTTTATTACGTTATAGTAATCAAAAGAGTATGGCATGAAACCAGACACACAGATCAGTGGAACAGAGTGGTCAGCCCAGAAATAAACACACACACATATAGTCAATTATTATTTGTGACAAGCATACTCAATGGGGAATAGATAGTCTCTTAAATAATGGTGTTGGGAAAACTGGATAATCACATGTAAAAGCTGCAGCTGGACTCAACTTACAACAGTCACCAAAAAAAATTAATTCAAAATGGATTAAAGACTTAAACATAAGACCTGAAACTGTAAAACTCCTAGAAGAGAACATAGGGTAGAGCTCCCTGACATTTGTCTTAGTGATTTTTTCAGATATGACACCGAAAGCACAAACAACAAAAGCAAAAATTAAAAAGTGGAACTACATCAAATGAAAAAGCTTCTGTACAGCAAAGAAACAATTCACAAAGTGAAAAGGCAACCTATGAAATGAGTCATATTTGTAAATAAAATATCTAATAAGGGGTTAATATCCAAAATACGTAAGAAGTTCATCCAGCATCATACAATAGGAAAAAGCACAAACAATTCAATTTTACAACGGACATAGGGCCTAAATTAAGTTTTCCAAAGAACACATATAAATGGTGAACAGGTATATGAAAAAAGGTTCAATATCAATAACCATTAGTGAAACACAAATCAAAACCACAAGAAAGCCATCACTTCACATCTTTTGGAATGGTTATCATCAAAAAGACAAAAGATAATAAAAGCAGAGAAAAAGGAACACTTATAAACTGTTGGTGGTGATGTGAATTGATACAGTCATTATGGAAAACAGTAAGCTCAGAAAGTTTAAAAAGTCTAATGCATGTAGGCATATGCATGACTGGGACGAGCTGTACATCAGAAATTGACACACTGTAACTGATGGTACTTCAATTTAAAAAATATTTAAAAAGAGAACTACCATATGATCCACTTGTCCTACTGCTGGGTATATCACAAAAGGAAATGAAATGAAATCACTATCTTAAAGAAATATCTGCATTCTCATATTCACTGAAGCATTATTCACAATAGCAAAGAAAAGGAAACAATCTTACTGTCCATCAACTGATGGTTAAAAAAGATGTGATTGATACACACACAGAGATATCAAGGATATGCAAATACACACACAATGGAATATTACTAGGCCACGCAAAAGAATGAAATATTGCCTTTTGTGCAACATCGGTTGACCATGAGAGCATTATGCTAAGTGAAATAAGTCAGAAAGACAAATACTGTGTGATATCACATACATGGCCACGCGACAGCACCACAACCGCCTCCGGGGCAGGCCATGATATGAGGGCCGGTAGAAAGTGCTCCCGGGCCCTCCGGCACCCTCCCACATCCCGGTGCTGCATCCGCTTCCCCAAATGGGTACCAGAGGCAGCGAAGAAACGGTGTTCACGGACTACTAACGTGGGGGGGGGTGGCACCACGAACCACTAGGGCAGCCGGCACCCACCTCAGGGTCCTAACTCACCGCCCGGCCCGGGCCTCACCCGCCGGCTCCTTGACCTGCCCACCCCCACCAGCGCCCCCTTACCCGCCTGGCGGTGGCAGCTGAGGCGACGGTAAGCGTTGGCCCAGTCCCCGGTCCGCCTTCCTCCTCGGGAGCTGGTCCAGGAATGCTCTGCTTTGCCTGGCTTTCACAAACTGTTAGTGGCCTCCCGCTTCTGCGCGTGCGCGCCCCTCCTCCCCTCGCCGGATGCGCGGACCCTGGGGCTGGGGCTCCTGCTGTTCAGGTGGGCGAGTGGGGTCGAGCGTTTCCGAGCCGGGCCCGGCGGTGGGGCGGTGGGGGCGGTTAGGCGGTGGGGTGGTGGGGGCGGTTCGGCCGTGGGGCGCTGAGGCCGGCCCACCTCCCTGCCCCTCACGCTGTGTCTCGGTACCCAATGCCCCCGCCCCGCTGCCAATCAGATTACTGCACTCAACCAGAACCACCACCGCCCTGGGCCTGGCCACACCCCCCACCCCTACTCCTCCTCCCCCTCACCTTTACTGCCCCCCCGGCCATGCCCTGTCTCCAGTGTGATCCCCAAGACGGGGCTCCTCCTCACATCGAGGTACCCGCCCCCACACTCCACCTCGCTATGTACTAACCTATGGCCCCCACACCCCACCTCCCTAGGGACTATGCTATGGCCCCCCACACCCGAAGCTCATACTTCATGCCTCACTGCAGGACCCCCAACATCCAAAGATGGTCCCCTTCACCTCTCAGCTAAGTCAATGCCACTCGGACTGTCCCCTTAACCCTCAGCCTATCCCCCCCACCGTGGGATTCCCCCCTCAACCCAAGTGCATCTCTACTCCAAGCTGACCCCCTCACCCCGTGGATGGGGCTGGGATGCCCGGGTTAGGGTCACCATAGCGACTGCCGCCAGCCAGCGGGGGAGCGGGCCTAGTGTGTGGCTGCACATCTAGTGTCTGAGGCTACAGGGCTCCGCAGGCTGGGCTGGAGTCGGTTTCAATTCCCACCCAGGAGCCCTGACCCCGGTGCCCTGTGACTCGTCTGAGCCGGCAGGTCAGGGTGGACCCGGGCTGCTCGCCACTGGCCTGTGGGCTTGTTGGTTGATGGTCCGGATTGTGATCTGGAGCCCTAGGGCAGAGGCACTGGGCACGCGGATCTGCGGCGGCGCGGGAGGCCTTGCTGGGGAGATAGACAGCAGGCGGTGGGCTGTGTGCATGGCCTGGGCTCAGCCCAGGTGGGTGCAGGGGCCGTGTTCATTCACCCTGGGGCAGAGGGAAGAGGAACGAGAGAGTTAAGTGTCCATGTTAGAAGCCCACGGCTGGAGAGCCAAGCAGGCAGCTGTGCTGGCCTGGCCACCTAGCAACCCGCCACCACAGTGGCCCCTTGCATCCAGGGAGACTGTTGACTGGCCACTGATACATCCCCTGCCCGCCTCTCCCCCTACCCATATATAGTTTACAGGCAATTGAAGGCACTTTGACAAGTAATTTTAGTCACTGATAATTATTACTTTCTCTGTGGGAGATCAGGTCCACAGTTAGGGGGAACCTGGCAGGGCTCCTGCGGGAACCCCAGCCTGGGGCAGAGGAGGACTCATCCAGACACATCCTTTTTCCTCTCACCAAAAGGCCCTGTAGTAGAAAAGGACAAATCTGACTCCATTAGACCTGTTTATTTGCTTTAACAGTGTGCCCTGTTTTCTTGGCTTAGTCTTGCTTGCTCTGCACTTTTTGTAAAACAATGTTGCCTTTAGCTTGAAATAGACAGGAGAGCCTATTCTTGGGGCTCTGACCTTTAATGATATTAACACTTTTGCACTCATATAAAGATAACAAGTTGCAGAATAGAAAATAACATTTGTTTTGTTGGAGGTTTTCACAGGGGCATCATGACCTGACCCACATGGACGGCTGCAAAGGATTCCAAGAACAAAGAAATCCTACACCAAGAAGTTTGCAAAAACCAACCACACCCCTTCCCCTTTTTAGTAGAAAAGGAGCCTGAACTCTGACTTGGGGAAGATGGTTCTCCAGGACATAAGTCGGCCATTATCTTGGTCTGCAGCTGCATTAATAAGCGAGTGACAGACCAGGAGAAAATCTTTGCAAAATATAGAACTTGTTTAAAAAATATATAAAGAAGCCCTACAGACCTCTTTTAATGAAACAGCCTAATTTGAAAAAATTGGCAAAAGGAAAAGATACAAATCACCAATAAGACTTGAAAAGTGCATATAACATCATCAGGGAAATTAAAATTAAAACCAAAATGGCTATTACTACACTCACACTAAGATGACTGAAACTGAAAACAATGACAATACCAAGTGATGGCGAGAACACCCAGAATGCTCACAGGCTGCTAGTGGGAGGGTAAAATGTTGCAAGCTTTGGAAAACAGCTGTGAGGTTCTTATAAAGTTAATAAAATTCCTACCTATGTACCATCAATTCCCTAGGTATACACCTGAGATTAACATGTGTCCACAAATATTTGTATGAGAATGTTCACAGCAAACTTACTCATAAGTTGATATGAAGTTAATATTTATAATTCATATTATTTATTCATGAGCCCCAATGGAAACAATCCAAATGTATGTCAAAAAGCAAATGAGTAAACAAACTGTGTATTCAGACAATGGAGTACTTACTGCTCAGTGACAGGAAGGAATGCACAACTGCTGTATGCAACCACATGGGGGGATCTCCAAATTAAGCTGAGCAAAAGAACCCAGACACGAAATCATGCTTGCTGTATAAAATTTCATTCATATAAAGAGTCAGACAGACAAAACTATTTTATGGGTTTGAATTTCAGAACAGTATTTTCCTGTGGGAACGGGAGACAACTGGAGAAGGACAAGAAGGAACTTTCTGGGATGAAGGGGAAAATTCTATTATCTTGAAAACAACGTGGCTTAGATGTATGTGAACTTGTCAAAAGACTTCGTGTTATATACTTAAGATATGTGCATCTCACTGTATATAAATTGCATATTAGTACAATTTTTTAAAAAAGGAAATTTTATCTACATGTGGCTTGTTCTAAGACCACAGTTCTTCCTGAAAACAATGTCATTGCATGCTCAGGGAAGTTGCTTTGTTTACTTCTGTCAAGGCTTTTGGTTTGCACTGGTACCTGATTTGACCATATTTTATACAATCACTTAACGCATATTTTTGAAACATTACTGATTGTTTCTCTAAGGGATTAGACTTCTGTCACAGTTTTCTACAATTTGATAAACAACAGACCACTCTTGTCAAGAGTCTGCTCAGTAGCAAGGGGTATTTTTAGTGAAGTTTAGTCCTTTCCTGAGGCATTAAGTCCTCCGCACATATCCTGCAGCTCAGTACTAACTCTCGGCATTAAAGCAGAATTTTCCATGTCCTTGGGCTTGGACAGCTGTTCTCACCTCTATATTTTGGGTTGTACTTTGCCCACAATCTGAAACAGTTTCTCATTCGTTCAACAAATATTTACTGCACAGCTTTCATGTGTCAGGTGGTAGGTGGCTGTGTGCAGGGTGGTAGGCATCCAATGCTAAGGAAAAAAAAGATTTCACCCCTCTTTGAGTTTACAGTCTGGAGTATTTGGGCTCAGACTGCAATCAAATAATCACGTATGAATGTGTGCAAGTAGAACTGTGAAACAGCACAACATATGCATTGGGAATAAGAGTGAAATGATACATGAGAGCACTTATTAAGTGGATCTCATTTGCAAGGTAACCAGCAGATTTTGTCTGATGAGATAAATTTTAACTGAAATCAAGAGGTTTTGTAAGAGCAGACTGGGCAATACAGATGAGGTGGTGGGTGGATGGGTTTCAGGCAGAGGGAGAGGCATGTCCAAAGTCCTTACAGCAGGAGGGAGCATGGCATTATATAGGAGACAAAATAAGGCCAAGGTACTGCTTAGCAGAGAGCACAGGACAAGATGAAGCTGGAGTAACAGACATGCTGAATATTTTCACCTTTGTTTCTAAACAGTAGGAAGCCATGAAAGGGGCATAATATGTGCTGGGGGGAGGAAAATTTTTAAACAGAATCGGATTTTGAAAAAATTGCCACTGTTCTTCAGGGTTGTTCCACATACAATAGTATTGTCTTGTACTATTGCTCACTTGTTCAATTACCTCTACACTATAAATTGTTTGAAACTCTGGAAATTCTTATTTCACCTTAATACTCTGCCATCCTAACAGTGTACTAGGGGTCCAATGTATTTACTGTTAAATCTATGAAAAATTAGGCGGAAAGTTACTGATTTATGCCCCTCTAATAATCAAGCACAGGATAAGTCTGAACATGCCCATACTTGGGGCAGTGAGCTTTGCAGTGAGAATGGAACATATGGCTGTGAGGTCAGTTACCTCTTGGAAGAGATCTGTTGGCTTCCCAACAAGCCATGCAGTCAGGACGACCCTAGGACTGCCATCTAATTCCAGTTCAGTTTTGGATGTCTGAGATTTTAATTTCTGGTACATCCAGGGGAAATCAGACTTTGGGGAGATAACTTACAGTAACCAAACACAGAAGCAACTGATTTTTTAAAATATATTTTTATTGAAGTACAGTCAGTTTACAATATTGTGTCAATTTCTGGTGTTTAGTATAATACTTCAGTCATATAAGAACATATATATATTCATTTTCATATTTTTTCACCATAAATTATTACAAGATATTGAATATGGTTCCCTGTGCTATACAGTATATACCTGTTCATCTATTTTATATATTTAGATAATATCTGCAAATCTCAAACTCCCAATTTATCCCTTCCCACCCCCTTCTTCCCCTGGTAACCATAAGTTTGTTTTCTATGTCTGTGAGTCAGTTTCTGTTTTTGTAAATAAGATTGTCTTTTTTTTAAGATTCCAAATATAAGTAATATCATAGGTATTTTTCCTTCTCTTTCTGGCTTACTTCACTTAGAATGACATTCTCCAGGGACATCCATGTTGCTGCAAATGGCATTATTTTATTCTTTTTTATGGCTGAGTACTATTCCATTGTATAAATATACCACATCTTCTTTATCCAGTCATCTGTCAATGGACATTTAGGTGGTTTCCATGTCTTGGCTATTGTAAATAGTGCTGCTATGAACATTGGTGTGCATGTGTCTTTTTGAGTTAAGGTTCCAACCTCTATATATGCCCAGGAGTGGGATTGCTGAATCATATGTTAAGTCTATTTTAGTTTTTAGAAACTGTTTTCCATAATGGCTGCACCAAAACTACATTCCCACCAACAGTGTAGAAAAATTTCCCTTTTCTCCACACCCTCTCCAGCATTTCATTTGTGGACTTTTTAATGATGGACATTCTGACTGGTTTGAGCTGATACCTCATTGCAGCTTTGATTTGCATTTCTCTGATAATTAGTGATAGTGAGTATTTTGTCATGTGCCTTTTGGCATTTGTATGTCTTCATTGGAGAATTGCTTGTTTAGGTTTTCTGCCCATTTTTTGGATTGGGTTTTTTGGTTATTATTGGTTGTCAGTAAGTTGTATGAGCTGTTTACATATTGTGGAGATTAAGCCCTTGTCAGTCTAATTTTTTGCAAATATTTTCTTCTATTCCATTGGTTTTCTTTTTCTTTTGTTTATGGTTTCCTTTGCTGTGCAACAGCTTTTAGATTTAATTAGGTCTTATTTATTTATTTATTTTTGTTCTATTGTTATGTTTTGTTTTTCTTGGAGGAGAGGGTAATTGGGTTGTTGTTTGTTTATGTATCAATGGAGGTACTGGGGATTGAACCCAGGACCTTGTGCATGCTAGGCAAGCACTCTACCACTGAGTTATACCCTCCTTCTCATTGGTTTATTTTTTATTTTATTTCTATTGCTTGGGTAGACTGTCCTAGAAGAACATTGCTGAGATGTATGTTGGATAATATTTTGCCTATGTTTTCTTCTAAGCAGTTTAGTGTCTTGTCTTATGTTTAAGCCTTTAAGCCATTTTGAGTTTATTTTTGTCTATGGTGTGAGGGAGTATTCTACCTTCATTGACTTACATGCAGCCATCCAGTTTTCCCAACACTATTTGCTAAGGAGACTTTCTTTACTCTATTGTATATCCTTACTTCTTTTGTCAAAGAATAATTGACCAAAAGTTTGTGGGTTTACTTCTGGGATCTCTATTCTGTCCCATTGATCCATATGTCTGTTTTTGTACCAATCATGCTGTTTTGATTACCATAGGTCTGTAGTATTGTCGGAAGTCTGGGAGAGTTATTCCTCCTGCTGCATTCTTTTTCTTTAGATTGCTTTAGTAATTCTGGGTCTTTTGTGATTCCATATAAATTTTAGGATTATTTGTTCTAATTCTGTGAAAAATGTCCTGGGTAATTTGATAGGGATCGCATTAAATCTGTAGACTTAATGGTCAGTATGGCCATTTTAACAATATTAATTCTTCCAATGCAAGAACATGGGATATCTTTCCATTTCTCTAAGTCCTCTTTAATTCCTTAATCAATGTTTTGTAGTTCTCCATATATGGCTTTCACTTCCTTAGTCAGATTTATTCCTATTTTATTGTTTTGTATGCAATTTTAAAAATATTGTTTATTTACTCTCTTTTTCTGATATTTCATTGTTAGTGTAAAGAAATGCCACTGATTTCTGCATGTTAGTCTTGTATCCTGCTACCTTGCTGAATTCTTTTATTAGCTATAGTAGTTTTTGTGTGGAGCCTTTAGGATTTCCTATATTGTTTTTTGTCATCCACATATAATGACAGTTTTACCTCTTCTCTCTCAATTTGGATCCCTTTTATTTCTTTTTCTTGTTTTTTTGCTGTGGCTAGAACTTCCAATACTATATTGAATAGAAGTGGTGAGAGTGGGCATCCTTGTCTTCTTCCCGATTTTAGTGGAAAGGCTTTCAACTTTTCACTGTTGAGTATTATGCTGGCTGTAGGTTTGACATAAATAGCTTTTATCATGTTAAGATATGTTCCCCCATACCCACTTTGGTAAGAATTTTTATCATAAATCAGTGTTGAATTTCATCAGATGTTTTTTCTTCATCTATTGAGATGATCGTGTGGTTTTTGTTCTTTCTCTTGTTGATGTAGTGTATCATGTTGATTGGTTTGTGTATGTTGAACCATCCGTTTGTCCCTGGGATTAATACAACTTGATCATGGTGTATGATCTTTTTTGTGTTCTGTTGGATTCTGTTTACTAATATTTTGTTGAGGATTTTTTAATCTATGTTCATCAGTGATATTGGCCTGTAATTTTTTTTTTGTTAGAGTCTCTGTCTGGCTTAGTATCAGGGTGATGGTGGCTTCGTAGAATGAGTCTGGGAGTATTGAGTCCTCTTCAATTTTTTGGAAAATTTTGAGAAGGATCGGTATGAGCTCTTCTTCGTATGTTTGATAGATTCCCCAGTGAAGC
>NC_045731.1:20424038-20464275 GCF_009834535.1 Camelus ferus
GCATGCCAATTTCCAAGGCTGGGTTGCTTCCACCAAAGGAATAGCAGAGAGAGAGAGGAGAGGCCTAGGAACCAGCTCTGGGACACACCCACAGTATATGTTTGGAAAAAAGAGGAGACACTGCCAAAGGACCAGCCAGTAGACCAAAAGCAGACAGAGCGATGGGCTAGAGGTTGAGTGAAGCAGGAACACGGAGGAGGAGGGATGGAAGAGCTGGGTCAAATGCTGCTGAGGCGCCACGCATGATGAGGACTGAAAAGTGATCACTATATTTAGCAACGTGGGGTCACTGATGGCCTTGACAGGGCAGTTTCCATAGAGCGAGGGATCAGGGGAAAAGCCAGAGTGGGTGTAAAAGGGGATGGTTCAGGAGAAGATGCATACAGTGAGTTTAAACAACTCCTTAAATATTTGCTGCAAAGACACAGGGTGGCAATTGGTGGGGGTGAATTAGGGTCAAGGAGTGCTGTTTGTTTCTTTTAAGAGGATGGACGTTTATATACTGATGGGAGCCAACTAGCAGGAGAACAAAATAGATGAGATAGTGCATAGAGAGATGGTTTTGGGAGTGACAACCCATAGAAGATGGGAGGGAAGGGGCCCGGGGACTTTTGGAGGAATTGGCTTTCGATGTCACTTGTAATAAGAGGTGGGGCACAGAGAGTGAGGTCACAGACATCAGAAGGCGAGCGGATGTGCTGGGAGTTGCTTGCGAAATTTCTCTTCTGTTGGCTTGTAGGCTTGTTCAAAGTAGAAAAGTAACCTTACCAGCTGAGGGACTAGGAGGAAGAAAGAGTTACTGGAGCCATGAGCAGAAGATAAGAAAGAGTCTTCCAGGGAGAATGGGACAGTGAAAAGAGCAGGGGGAGACGGGGGAGTGCGCTCCCAGAAAGTTAAATTTTATCTTTGATGTCCCCAAGTGTGTGATGTGTGATTACCCTTCCTGCTCTCTACCAAATAAAAATTAAGTATGATTCAGAGGAAATGCTATTTCATTCTAAGAGGCTGCCTGTTTCTCAGGAATGGTCATCTTAAACGGCAAACATTACAAAAAATGTTGAAAAGATGAACCTGTGTACCTAAAATCCCCTATTTTCTATTAATCTGGTTACTATTTAGTTCCCCTATGAATAACACATAACCAATACTGCCGTGATGCAGGTACATCGATGCTTAAAAGGAAATGAGATCTGTGTCCTTTTCCTAAATTCCATGCCTTCCTTAATATGCAATTCCCCTTGGAATTTAGGAATGTCTGGTATAAGAAGTGAGAAACAGTTTGAGAAAATCCCGGCTCAGAATTACACAGCACAACCACATCTCAGAAGTATATACAGCTGTAAAGAATTTTAGAAGCAAAACTCCGTAACTACTCTTAAAGACTTTTGCAAACCTGGGCCTGCCCAGATGTTTCCAAACTGGAAAGGAACTCCAATCACTTGCCTGGTACCGGGACCAGAGGCTGTCCAGCCTTTTCTGTAAAAGCGAGAGAGGAACTATTTTCAGTTTTGCAGATCATTTTGTTGTAACCATGCAGGTCTGCAATAAGAAAGCTAAGAGCATGGGAGACAGGAAACAAATGGGCATGCCCACACCCTCCCTTCCACTCAGGGCAGCTTCTCTGTGGTGGGGAGCTTTGCCACAATCACTTGCTTCTTTGTTTCCATTTGTTTCTTTGTTTCCACCTTACTGCTCAAGCTTAGAACTTCATGTTGGCCTGGTCCTTCTGCATCAATGCAGAGAGAAGGCTGAGCGGGAGTGGGAACCCCACCTGATGGAAAAGAGAGATTGCTGGGAGGGACACTGCGGTGGCCACCATGACAAGACACAATCACACCTTCCGTGGTGAAAGGGAATGAAGACAAGGGAGGGACACAGCAGTGGGACCCCTAGGTCGCCTGCCAGGCTTGCTCTCCCTCCACGGCCACCCTGGGGACCTGGGGGGTGTTGGGCTTCAGCTACGGTGATTAGGCTGAAGGGACTCAATATAAAGGACCCTCCACCTCCTCACTAGGTTCCAAACGCAGCCCCTCTAAGTCCACCCTCTGAGTTTCTGGAACTCAGCTGGAAGTATACATGAGCAGGCCAGACCCAGAGCCCAAGCCAAACACGACAGGGGTCACGTGGGGTTGTAACCCCGTGCTCAGTGGTAGGGGACGCCTTGCAAATCTGCAGAAATCCCTGTTCCGCCTCATTCCTGGGAGAAAGCCCAGACCTCCTCCTGCTCTGTCTGTTCTTCTCTTGAGGCTATTGTCCTGGAGGGATGCAGAGTCCTTGAACCTGGCCCTCCAAACGTACATAAGCAGCTTGTTCAATAAAACAAATTATGCACTTCTTCACATTTGCTAGTTTTTTGATTCCAGAAAGGCTGTGGGACTCATTCTCACAGTCTCCTGTGCCCCCATCACTTGGTGGCCCTGTGCTCATGGAAACACAACTTCCCACAACTGCACCCTGCCTCCCAGCTGGTCAGAGGGGAGTGTCCCACAAAGACACAGATGTTTGTGAGGATCCTGTTCCCCAGCAGAAAGACTAATCCTGGAGCGACGGACAGGGATATGGCCTCCTGAGCCACTGAGCTCTAATTCAAAGCCTAAACTGGGGACCCCGAACATTGCTGAATGACTTTCTGAGTCACCTGGACTGGAGGGGCCTGAATTTTCTTTCCAGGAATGGAGGTAGTGCAGCCTCCATTTTCAGGGCTGACATTGACGATGGATCTAGTTCCCCACTGCACTGCAGGAAGGAGGGGCCCTTCCATCCCACAGCTTGGAAACCCAGCCCAGGGGAGTTCTGAAGCAGTGCATCGCTGCCAGGTCCAGCATCCTTGCAGAGTGGCCTCTGTCCCTAAATGAGCCCCCTCTCTGGGCCTTTCCTGCCCCGACATGACCACACCCCAGTCTGAGCCAGAGCTCGGGGCTCTGCGTGTCCAGGGCACACAGGTGGGACCTGAGCCACGTGTCCCCTGGGCCTCAAGGGGGAGAGGTCTGCCTCTGCATCGGGGGAAGGTGACCCCACATGGCTGGCAGGACACTCTCAATATGGACCTCCAGGAGCCCTGGGAGCAGTTTCCCTACAGGTGTTAGAAGCGATCATCAGGAGGGCAGGCCCCTCTTTGTGCAGACCATCCCACAGTGCTGGGCCCATGTGCTGACCACAGAAATCTACATGCCACCAGGATACCCCAGGCAACCTCACAACTTCGTCACTTGGTGACCTGGGTACCACGGGCTCCTTGGCCATCCCATGAGGGTGGTCCTTGCAGGCATGGTCTCCATGTGCTCCCGTTAAGAAATCCCCCTGGGTTTCTGTGGTCACAGAGCCCACACCAGAAAATTGTAGTCCTGCAGTGACCCCCACAGCAGTCAGCTCCCCTGTGCATGTCCAGGGACAAATGACAGCAATTTATTGCCAGGAACCGTAATGAACATGGGGGTGGGATTCCATACTAAGTTCAGAATTATGGTAACTCACTCTGCACCCCAAAAAGCATCCATGAGAAATGTGTGTATTGGGATGCCTGTGCCCCTAGAAAAGCTGTTCCAGAGGGCTCCTGGGACCCTCCAGCCCCTCTCAAGATTCTCAGTGCCTTTGTCTAAATTTCTATCTCCCTCATTTGGTGTACGGTCACCTGTGTCTCGTGGTCATGGGTCACTTTATTGCATGACTTGGCATGTCTTTAGTGCTCGTACTCCACCCCTGCACTAGACTCCCAAGGTGTTCCCACTGACCCTTGGCTCCCTGTGTGGGTCAGGGGGCCCTAAGTCTGCACCCTTCACTCTCCTCCTCTACCCCCACCACTGGGGCCACCCCTAGGTGTACTGGGAGGTGTTTGTAAATGAGTCTTACACAAGGACATGACTGGACAAAGAAGGACCCCACCACCGGAAAGCACACCTGCTCCCTTCTCTGAAGAGGACCCCACAGCCCCACATTGCCTCCCAGGGTTCTACTCAGGACACAGTCCCTCTGTTCTGGGCAAGGCATCTCCCTGGAATCCTTGCTTCCAGGCAATCTCTCTGTCCTTCTTCAGAGTTTAGAGTTGTTCCAATGTCTCTGATCACCTAGGTGCCCAGCAAAGGCCCTTCAGTGACCTGGAGAAGCAAGGAAGATATGTGGCCACAGGTCTCACAGGACACACCTGCAGGGACCCCAGTCCAAAGGGCCGTCCTTCTGCCTTCTCAGGTGTGGATCCCGTGGTACCTTTATGCAGGGGGCCCAAATGGGGAGTGGGGCCCAAAGCAGTTCATGGGGCTCTCTGGGCAGGGAACACTTGGGCCAGGTGGCTTTGCCTGGTTTCCCTGCTGGGCCACTCTGAGAACCCCGGCTCCTCTGGCTGGGGCTGCAGGCCCCCCAAACCTCAGGGCGGAGCCCTTTCTCTCAGCCTCCACTGTCTCCAAGGCCACGCTGGCGCTGGCGTGGGGAAAGAGCTTTCTTGTCCTCTTGTGGCCAAGTTGCCAGAGGTGGATGCTGCGGGGAGCTGGAGAGAGAGGTAGCACTTGCTCAGATGTGAGTGGTTAGGCAACTTGACACCCTGTCAACTAGCCTTAAACATTGGAAAGAGGGCTTTCCCGGGAAAGCTGGAAGTTACTTTCAGTAATTTGTTTAAAGATTTCTTTTTTTTTCCCTTTAAAGACTCATAAAACCTCTCCCAGGTCATTCCTGGTATGGACAATTATCCAGGGATCAATCAAGAACTGTAGAAGGAGAGGGGTGGGGCTGAGGGAGAGGGGAGGGGAGATCATAGCCCACGGAGAGGAGATGCCCCTCCCAGGAGCCTCAAACTGGGCAGTGGCTGCTGGCAACCAGCTCTCCTGTTCTAAGGCCCATTTCATCTGGGGAGTGTTTCCAAAAGAAACAATGGTGGAAGGGCCATGGAGGACACCTAGACCTCCCAGAATAGACAGGAGGAGCAGAGTCACCATGTTGGCCCTGGGCTTGGAGACAGACCTGTAGTGGAGACCACAGGACTTCTGAGAAGCCAGTTTTGAAATAAAGGCAGGATGTGCTGGAATACCCAGTTAGAGCGAGTGCTTCATCATAGACATGTAATTTACATAGTTCTTCTCACCATGAAACTGTGTTCCCAACACGCTACGTGAATGACGGCTTCAACACACATTCATTCCTGAGATGTGAACAGGTGTAGAGCTGCTCTTTCATTCAGCATAATGGGCATGGTCACACCTAGGAACGCTTACCAGGATTTCTCAGCAACAGCCAATTTCGAAATAAAGGCAGTTTGCGCAAGAAAAGTCTGTTGGATTCAGGGCTTCCCCATACACCTGTAAGTTATATAGTTCCCCTCACCATGAAACGCTGGTCCCAACACGCTACATGCATGAAGGCTTCGACACACATTCAGTTCTAAGATGTTAGCATGTGGAGAGCTGCTCTTTCATTCAGCATAAACGGCCTGGCTACACCCAGGAAGATTTACCCAGGTTTCTCAGCTGGTTCCTTCACCCAGATTCAAAATAAAGGCAGTTTGTGCTGGAAAAGCCTGTTGGAGCGTGTTCAGAGCTGTTTCGGGCTCTGTCACAGCTGGAAGGTGCAAACCCCAACCTCCAGAAAGAGGGTCCAGGCCCCCATCCGCCAGGTGGTGTTGCCTTGTTGGGGAACATTTATCTTTGGGTTATATATTTTGCGGCTCTCTCTAAAAACTGCTTTGATTTAAGTTTGCATCCTAGTCACCAGTTCCAGGGCAACAGAAAAAGCATACCCTACATCCCTTTGCACTCAAATCTTCCCAAAAGAGCAAATATTTGCCCATGAAAATACCAGCTGCTCATCTAAGGCCCCCTAAATACCCAGCAGTTTGGGCGGTGCACTCTTGACCAGGGACAGGAGAGGGACCAGCAGCCCTCAGGCAGGCTTGGCCTGGTGTGGAAGCTGCGCTGTGGGTGTGTGGTGGGGAGGGCCATGCAGGGAATCCTGTTTGAGGGGCCTTTGTGCACACCTGCATTATGGTCTGAGGTTTCATAAAAAGGCTCCAGGCATCCTAACAGGTCAGATAAAGCCCCCACCCTCGGGCTGGAACCACCAGGAGCTCAGTACCTGTAACAGGGACAGTGCCCGGTGTGGGGAGAGGTCATGGGACACTCCGGGGCAGGGGCAGTGGTGCTGGGGAAGGCAGGGGATGCAGTGAAGGGTGGAGGGAGCAGGGTCCCTTGCTTGGGGGTGAGAGTTCTTGGGGAGACCACAGAGCATGGCACACACCATCCCCACCTCATATCCCAAATTCCTAGCCCCGCCAACAAGGGGCTGCTCTACACCCTCTCACCGTGGCTCTCCTGTAAGACCGCACCCAAAAAGGCATCAGGCACCCCTGCCCTACATCCCCTCTTGGGACAGATCCCGTCTTCTTGGAAACTGCCCAGCAGCGCGATTTCAAGTCCGATAGCGGGCCTGGCGGATCTGCACTTCAGGTGCCCTAACTGGCCAGCCATGCATGCCTGGGCTCAGTCCTCTATCTTGCCCACCGGCAGCCTGGGTCCACGTCCGGTGCAAGTGGAGGCCGCGGAGCCCAGGCTGAGCCCCGCATACGGACAGCTGAGGGTGCCCCCGCCCAGCTGCCCCATAAGCCTCCCCCCAGCCCCCGTCCTGGCAGCGCCCTGGCTCCCATTGGCTCCGCAAGTTCTGCCCTCTCACGTCTAGCCTCGGGAGGACGCAGACGCAGGCGCTAGGGGAGGGCCCCGCTGCGTTGCCATGGCTACAGGCGCCGCGATCCGCGCGGGCCGGCCTGCGCTTCTGGGGCAGGCAGCGGGCTCCGGAAGTGTGCAGCTGCCAGGGACCATGGCGGTGCTTGCTGCTGGGGATGGCGGCTTGCTCCGCCGGGCGACTAGTTCTGGCCTGATCAGTCGGCGGCCGACATCCTGTCTGGGGCGGCGTCCCACAGACGGTAAACGTACGGCCGCGCCGTTGGCGGGGCCAGTAGACATGGACCGGGGTGGGATCCGGGTTAGTGTGGCGTCAGGGAAGGGCTGTGGTCCCGGAAGCGGGTTGGGGCGGGGGGGAACAGGGCTGGGGCACAGCCTCAGGCTTTCCTCCCCGTCGGGTGCTGGGGCTGGGACCGCGAGTCCGGGTAGCCCTGGGTGGCCGTGGCCTCCCAGAACCCCCGGGAAGGGCAGGCGGAGGACCCGTCTTTTATGAAGACGGGACTTACATGGGTTTTGAAAAGCCCCAGAATCAGATGTTGGAATGGGGTGGTTTATCAGCCTTGTTTATCTGCAGGGAAATTTCAGTTCCATCCCGATGTTGGCTCCTTCGATAAACTTCAGGAATAAGACAAGGGTCAGTGCCGATTAGCAGTTACCTAGGGCTTGACTCAAAATAGACTGTGCGGGGTGTAGGGATGTTAGATGGTCCCTCCCTCTCAAGGTTGGCAGTCTTCTGGGATTAGAGGCCCCAGTTGAGGATTACCTCAACTGCAGTAATGGAGGTTGTGGGAAACATTAACACAGAGAAGGGAGGGGTGTGGGTGCGGTAACTCATTAAAGAAGCCAGGACCCTTGCCTGGCTCTTGTGTAGGAGGGTCTCGCCTAGGGTAGGGCAGCAGTTATCAAAGTGTGTCCGAGGCCCCTGAGATGCAAGACTATTTTCGTAGAAACGCCGGTATGTCACCTGCCTTTTGCACACTCTTGCACTCCCGAGTTTCCTGTGGGGTTTCTCAGGGAAAACCTGGTCTGTGATACCACAAAATAGGGAATATAAAGGCAGGTAGAATTCAGCTCTCACCAGTCCAAAAGAGATTTGCAGAAATTAAAATCACTGCTATTCTTCTCATTAATGATTTTTGTTTAGAAAAATATACTTATTTTTTGCTTAAGAGTATTAATGGTAACATGTAGTAGGTTATTATTTTTAAATGAACTCATAGCATTTTTTAAAGTTCTAATTTAACGTCTAACACAGGAACTATTGATAGATTTAACCCACATAAACAGCAGCCTTTTGGAGTCCTCAATAATTAAGAGTGTACAGGGGTCTGTAGACCAAGAAGCTTGAGAGCCCCTGGAGAACAGGTGCTCTGGTACTAGTCAGGTGCTTAGCGTTATTAGACAGATGCCAAGATGTCTTCTGCATGTGCTCCTGGACTCGAAGTAATTGGCCACATGGAGATGGGTGGGCAGTGCCTCCACTATACAAACCAGAAGCTGCTGAACGTTCCTTGAGTCTAGGCTATGTGCTGTGCAGGGATTCCCGTTGTATCTGTTCTATCTAAGCCGGGATTCCTGTGCAGAGGCCTGGCCCTGAAGACCCGATCTCCTTTGCTCCCTGCAAGGTACCTTCTGTGTGACGTCAACCCTCCAGAGGGCTTCAGCCTTCTTAGGGGCGTCTGTATCCACATCGCCTTCTTCCTGAAGACCCTGCTGAAAATGGAGGAGTTGGTGCTGGTGCTACCCCCTTGGGGCCACCTCTACCATTGGCAGAGCCTGGACATCCACCAGGTCCGGATTCCCTGGTCTGACTTTTTGATCTCTCAAGTCTCAACAGAAACATCCCTGACACTGAGTATGAACAGTTCATTGCAGGTGAGATGGTGATCGTTTAACTGGGGCCAGACGGTTGTTGTTCTGGTTCCGCTGTGAACATCGGGCTGCCTTGCTTCAGGCTTGTTGGTCTGCTTAGGGGCCCTGCTCATGTTTCCCGCACTGCAGGTGAATTTGATCTTTCCATAGTTTTTCTCAGGAAATAGATCTGAAGTGTATGAGCGCTGTGTTCCCTCCCCTCTGAAAACCCTGGCCTCCTGGTGAGATGGAGTGGTGACAAGGAGGCCACTGCCACAGAGGCCTTGTCCCAGCAGGACTTGCTCCCTGGGCAGTAAGGGCCATTCTTACCTGAAGGAAAACACAATGTGTGTGTAGCATGGGCCACGTGCTGGAGAAGGTATGTAACCTCTCATTCAGTATAATTTGGTCCTGCTCAAGCTTCCCATTTTACTTTTTGTAAGAGGTAAGGGTTGAAGATTTTCTTTGAATAAAGCTATTTAGAGCTTATCTTTTTTTAATTGAAATGTGGTTGATTTACAATGTTTTGTTAGTTTCAGATATACAGCTGTTTTGTTAGTTTCAGGTATACAGCATAGAGATTCATTTGCACATATACATAGTCTATCCTTTTTCAGGTTCTTTTCCATTATAGGTTGCAAGATACAGAATATTTTCCCCTGTGTTCTACAGTGAATCCTTGTTGTTTGTCTGTTTTACATATAGTAGTTTGTAATTGTTAATCCCAAACTCCTAAGTTTGTTTTCTAAGTCATTGAGTGTGTTTTTGTTTTGTAAATAAGTTCATTTGTACCATTTTTAAAAATTCCACATACAAGTGATATCATATAATACTTGTCTTCCTCTGTCTGAGTTATTTCACTTTAGTGTGATAATCTCCAGGTCCATCCATGTTGATGTAAATGGCATTATTTCCTTCTTTATTACGACTGAGTAATATTCATTTATATCTAAATACTACATCTTTATCCAGTCATCTGTCAGTGGGTGTTTAGGTTGCTTCTATGTCTTGGCCATTTTAAACAATGCTGCTGTGATCATTGGGGTGCAGGTATATTTTGGAATTAAGGATCCCTCTGGATATATGCCCAGGAGTGGGATTGCTGGATCAAATGATAAGTCTTTTTTACTCTTTTGAGGAATCTCCATACTGTTTTCCACACTGGCTGCACCAAACTACTTTCCCACCAAAAATGTAGGAGAGTTCCCTTTTCTCCACAGGCTCTCCAGCATTTATGGTTTGTGGATTTTTGAATGGTGGCAATTCTGACTACTTTGAGATGACAACATTATAGTTTTGATTTGCATTTCTATGATAATTAGCGATATTGAGCCTTTTTTATATGCCTATTGGCCATTTGTATATCTTCATTGGAGAATTGCTTGTTTAGTTGTTCTGCCCATTTTTGGACTGGGATGTTTATTTTTTTATTAAGTTGTATGAACTATTTATATAGTCTAGAAGTTAAGCCATGTTCAGACTCATCTTTTGAAAATATTTTCTCCCATTCCATAGGTTGTCTTTTTGTTTTGTTTACGGTTTCTATTGCTGTGGAAGAAGCTGATAGGTGTATTTAGGTCCCATTTGTTTATTTTGGCTTTTATTTCTCTTGCTTGGGTGGATTGCCCTAGGAAAACTTGCTGAGATGTATGTCAAATGATGTTTTGCCTATGTTTTCTTCTGAGAGGTTTATAGCATCTTGTCTAATGTTTAAGTCTTTAAGCCATTTTGAGTTTGTTTCTTTTTGGGTTTTGTTTTATGCGACTCTATTGTATGCTTTCGATTTGGGGTTACCTTATTTTTCAAGTATATCAACCCATTACTATATCTATTTCCTTTAGACTGATAATCACGTAGGCTCCAACACATCCTAAGAATAATGAGAAAAAGAAAAGAAAGAGAAAAAAATCTATCTTTTCTTGCTACTATCTCCCATTCCCACCTTTTTGTATTTTCATGTACTTTTTCTTTTTTACATCTTCATGTTTATTCTCTTGTAACTCGTTATTGCATTTCCAACTATGGTTTTCCCATTTCTATAGCATCCTGCTTCCTTTCTGTTTAGAGTAGAAACTTTTAATATCTCTGTTTTGTTCAATAATGCTGAATTATCTCCCCACCCCCCTCCCCCCTGCGCCTCTGATTCCTCAGTCCAGGGAAGCCAAACCATCCTAGCCTTCATCGGTTCTGGGAAAGCAATCTTCAGAGTGGGAAAAAACATTGAAAAGTAATATTCTGTGTGTTGCTTTCTACCCTTGCCCAGAGAGTGAGAATCACCTCTGAAGGCAGAGGAAGAAAGTTGGAGGTGTGGAGCACAAAGTCTTTTCTGCTTTTGCTACTGAAAAATAGATTGCTTTTGTAATTAGTGATGATACCGTTTAAATTGGTGAGATCGAGATTCCACAGCTTCAGCGCCTGTGAATAACCAGCTGGGAGAAATCTCTCCAGGGCCCCTGCAGTGGGAAAGGCAGCCCCTCTGAGCACCTGTTGTTCTGTATTCTTCCTGACTCCACATGGGTTCGCTACGCACCTTGCAGGACGATGCAGTTACCTGAGGTGGAGGACGGGGAGACCCCTGCTGGGTGGCGAGCCACAGGAGCCCATACTTGAAGGACAAAGTGAAGAGTAGTGGGGCGGGCGTAGGAACAGAGGATGGTTGAGACACAGGATGGTGTCCTGGAGTCCAGCAGGTGAGGCTGGTGGGGCAGATGGGGCCCTGGGGCATGGGCAGTCCTTGAGGGATCTGAAGCAAAGATATGAACCAAGAGACTGGGTTCGTGTGGGGGTACAGCCCCCCTGGAGGCCGCGGGGCAGTGCAGCGAGCCCAGGAGGAGCGGGCACTTCCCCAAAGTTGGGTTGACAGGTCACAACCAACTCACTGGGGACCGAGAGGTACCGAGATATTGCTAACTTTTTGTCCCTCTTCCTTGAAAAAAACTGCTTCCTGTTGAGTAGCCTGTGTCCTTAGTGAGAATTAAAGACATGAAGCAACATTGCCTCAAAGGTCACCCATTGTGTAGCTGTTAATAAGGGGCAAATGCAAACTTGAATAGATGAAATCAAACATTCATCATCGGATTTTAAAATCCTTTAAAATAAAAATTCTTGCTGTCTTTGTTCTTCATTTCAGGGTTCACTTGGTGGTAATAATAGTAACCAAAGCAACAGCAAACCCTTACAGAACTCTGTCCTGCTGTTCCAGGAACTCAGTGTTCACAACAACCCAATGAGGTGGCACTTTACATGAAGGACAGTCATTAATCACACAGCTAGTAAATGGCAGAGCTGGGACTTGAACCCAAGCTGTCTGGCCCCATAGCCCAATCTCAGCCCCTTCACGGCAGCTCATCATTTGGCATGCCCGACACAGGCCACTATTAAAGAGCGGCATGACCTTGGCCAAGGCTGCTTCACCGCTTGGTCTCTGTTTCCTCATCTGTAGAATGGGGGTGTGGGCAGTGAACTCTGTGAGCTCAGTGGTCACTTCCTCCAGCCCTGCTATTCTACTGCTTTGAGTTAATTTAGTAAGTATCCAAGCCTCTGAATGGCCCACCCATAGGCTGGCGCTTTGCTAGGCCCTGGGTTACTGAGAAAAGTAAGATCAGCCTGCTTCTCCGAGGAGCCTGTGTCCCTCCACGGGAAGCAGCTGCGAGGCCCAGGCTCCCTCGCTGGCAGTCGGGGGTTGGGCAGGAAAGTCTGATAGAAGATGGAGGTAGAGCCACTCCGGGAACAGTGGTGGCCACACAGCTCTCAGGAGCGGGAGCGTCTGTCCAGGCGGCTGAGAGGGGAGTCCTCATGAGGCCAGTAGCCCACCCCAAACTAAGTCCTCAGGACAAAGATCCAGCCATCCCTGCAGTGTCACCATAGAGCCAGTCTATCCTCATCACTGTGCCTCTGTTCTCCTTTGTCCTGGGATCTCTCTTCCCCCTACACCCAGAAGACTTTTCCCCCTCTCTTCTCTGAGTGTCCCCTCACTTCACCCGTGGTCCCTGCTTCCTGGGCCACCATCTCTGGAGTTGACGTTTTGCCCCCTCACTTCCCCCGTTTGATCAGGAGCCTGGGTTGGCCTCCTTGTGCTCACTTTCCTCCTTCAGATGATTGCTCCTCCTCTCGTGGGAGCACCTGGAAAACCCAGATCCTTTCCTAGCAGTGCCTGCCACCCTGGCCTCCCTGCTCATCTGCCTCAGTCAGGAGCACCTGGACCACCAGCTCTGTATTGCCTCACCTCCTACCATCAAGACCTCAAAGTTGATTCTCCCTCCACCACCCAGTATGGTCATTGTAGGGTCTTCTTCTCCGTCAGCCTGAGCCAGCCACCCCCCATTCACCCTACCCCTGAGCTCATATCCAGGCGGGTCTCCACCCCAGGTCCAGCCTCTCTCCTTTAAGTGCCCACCTCTAGCCGTCCAGCTGCTTCTCCACCAGCCTCCCTGGCCCTCCTTCACCCTCACTGGGGCATCAAGTGCTGACTCGTCTGCTTTCCTGCCTGTCCACGTTCCTCTTACTTACACTTCCCCACCTTCTGGCTCTGCATCCACAGTCAGCACTCTCTTTATGACATACAAAACCCCCTTGAGCCTTGACCTTTTCAGTTCCTCACCAGGCCGACTTCCATCTCGGTTCACCCAGCTCTACTTTTTCTGAGCCTGCAGGCAGCAGGCTCTCCCAGCACAGGTTTCTAAGACTGCAAATCAATGCCCACCATGTTGCCGCTGCCAGGCAATCCTCCAGGATTTCTCTAGTGAGCACATTTCCCCACTTATCACTCAGTGGTGTCAACATTCTCTGCTCTCTGCACACCTCTAACCTTCCCTCTGTCTCTTCCCTGACTCCCAGCAGATGGCCTTGCCTCCTGCTTCAGAGAGAATGACATGTGACTGGAAAGGAACTCGCTCACCTGCAGCAAACCTGCTCACCTCACCTTTTCTCTGTCCCTCTCCCACCTGGACTCTAGTTGTAGTTGTTCTTAATTCAGTGAGTTTAGTTGACATATATATACACAGTTAAAAGCATAGCACACTATCGGCTACCTTCTAGGGCTTACTTTTTCAATTTAACATAGAGTGTGTGATTCATCCACTTCGTTGCATGTACCTGCAGTTCACTTGTTTTAACTGATCTTAAATGTTGTGTGTGTGAAAGTAACACAAGGCAAGTGTAAGCCAGGATTCAGGATGCTGGTTACTTCCTGTGAGAAGAGGCCAAGAGCAGGATAGGACACAGTATGTCACTGTCAATAGTCCTGTTCTGATGCTGGGTGAAAGGTTCACAACTGTTTCTTAAAATATAGATTTTAATACATAAATACCTCTGACAGGCACCTAAGGTGAGAATGTGTCATGAACCAAGACATACAATGGGTAATATTACATCATTATTGTTATGTAATCTTGTTATAAAATATATTAATCATAATCCTACATTGTTATGTGTTATATATTATATAGATGCATGAATTATATATTATGTATAAAAATACCTATATATGTATTATATACTATCTGATAATAAATAAACAGAACATAATATGCTAGTATATCTACTATTATGTATTATTTAATAAATAATAACATACTATATCCTGTTATATGACATGGCACATAATCTTCAATCAAATAAAAATATGTCACTATATGTAATAGTAATTAATAAAATTAAATGAAAAAGCCCGCAGCTTTTAACGCCGACACCGCTCCAGCTGTCACTGTGATTTCTCTTCCCTTTCATGGCCGAGGTCCTCACAGTGCTATCCGTTCCCCCTTTCATCTCCTTATCCTGAAGCCTTCCTCCTCCTCCCATCCCATGCTGCCTTCCTGCCCCGTGGCCCCTCTAGTCACCAGCGGCCTCTGGGGCACTGATCTGCGGGCACGGTCTCAGGCCCCAGCTCACCTGCCTGTCCGCTGCCTCTGCCACCGCTGGTGGGGGCGGGGCGGGGGTCAGAGTGCACCCCTTGTCCTGGAAGAGAACACAGCACAGACTGTGACCAGCAGCAGGTGTGGCCGGGACCTGCAGGACTGGGGGGAGAGCCAGACTGTCTGCATCCAGACCTGGGGCACTTGGAGTGTGAAGAAGCCCCGTCCTCACTGCCCCTGAAGTGAGGAAAACACCCTCAGGTGAGTTAAAGTGCTTATGACCTAGGTCTGTTGGCTGGAAAAGACAAACGGGCCCCTAAGGGGAGGGTAGTTGATGTTCCAGGCCCCACCAAGGCCCTAAGTGCTGGCGGGGAACCAGGCTGGACGCTCCACTGGACCCAGTGCCCCCACGGGGGTGGGGCCTTCGGGAACAAGCAGAAAGCCCTCAGTCTCTGGGGGGGAACGGGGCAGTGTGGGAGCATCCCTGCAGCGAGTCAAATGACGTCAGGGATTGTGGGCTCCCTTTTTATGGCCACATCGAGCCTCAGCAGAAACCACAGCAGAAGTGGATTCCTGTCTCTCCAGCTGTCATTGTATCTGAGTGCCAGGCTTCAGACCCGATCCCCTGGGGCACTAGGACAGTTACAGACAGGCAGCTCGGGGAGGCCTCAAGAGGACGGTACTGGCCTTCCTGCTGACACGATTACACAAAGATCAAACAATCCATCAATGGGAATAAAATAAGAAACATAGTCACATCTGGACCCCAAGCTTAGACGTGGTGTATGGGTGACATTTATCGACAATCCAGCGAGGTTCTGGCCAGAGCTAGAGGCCAGGGCAGCAAGACGGGAGTGGCACTAAGGAGCATCGTGGTGCAGAGGCTGGACTGGGGGTCTGCAGGCTCCTCCCAGGAGGAGACTCAGTGTTTGGGAGGTGGCTAACATGCCTCCTTCGTATCACCAGCAAGTGATGCCACCTGCGGAAAATCAGCTATAATCCTGAGCCGGATCAGCCCTGGGTGATGTGATAAGGGCTCCTACAAGAGGGGGCGCCAGAAGGATAGTGAACCAACCAACAGGCTGATGAGTTTCTGGCCTGTGTTTATCGTGCTTTTGTAGTCAAGAATGAGGAGAGAGTTGAATGGCTCACCATGAAGATTTTAACAACTTAAGAGGGTTCCGTGTCTCACCCGAAGGAATTCAGGAGGTGTTTAGTCCCTGTGGAGACTAACGGCCTCTTGGTTCCTCATAAACCTGGCAAACCCACCAGCCCTCTATGGCCAGACCTTGGCAAGTACCTTCCCTTGTTCTAACAAAATCCTTTCCACCCACGCCTGTGGTAAGCTTTTATTTTTTTTTTAAATAATGGGAATGAAGATACCTTACAGCCTCCTCAGACCTCTCCTTAGGGTTTCAGCCCTTAGACCCCAGCAAGGGGGCCTGCTGCCCTGGGTCCTGCACTACAGAGGGTCCCTCTGGCTCTGACACTTTTCTGGCCACGACCTCCATGGGGTGGATTCAGCAGGGCCAAGGGGACAAGGTTATTGGCTCCATCCCGTGCTCTAGAAACCCAGGAACCCAAATGCCTTACCTCAACAGCCCCTGACCCATTTCTAGTGCCTGCACCGGCTCTCCCTGGAGTTCAGATTCCCAGGACTCACAGAGAGGCCAACGGGCAGCTGTTGGCATGGAGGGTATGGGCAGAGCCCGGATGTGAGGTCTGAGTGTCCCCCTGTGCACATCCAAGGCCCCTTGTGGCAAGGGATGGACCAAGCATTGGGAAGAAAATGGTCAGGCTAGTGATCAGAGACTGGGAATCAGCTCTCCCCACACGCTCACTTTCTTTGCCAGAATCCCCTGAGTCTGGGAAATCTAAATTTGAACCTGGCCTTCCCCCTTATAATGAATGTATATTTGTAAAGGCAGGAGTTTAGAACCTACTGCACTTAACATGTTTACATGTATAGGAAGTGAGCTCACAGGTATGCTCTGGTTCTGCACTTCCAAAGGTCCAGAGCAGTTATGTTGGCTCTACTGAGACTGTAAGTGGTAAACACTATCTCCAGAGTGGAGGGGCTCCTGCTTCACTCTCGAAAGTCAGGAACTTCTGAGTGGATAAAAAAATGGACACTGTGACCCTCAATTGTAAATTGATTTAGAAAAACGCCAAAGTGTGTATGACGTGTGTGTGCGCACATGCGCACCTGGGGACGTGTGTGGTACATGACTGTGACTGTGTGTGTGCGCGCACGCGAGCCTGGGGATGTATGTGGTTCTGTTTGTTATGTGTGTGTGTGCGCCTGAGGACGTGTGTGGTTGTGTGTATGGTATGTGTGTGTGTGGTACATGACTCCATGTGTGTGTGCACATGGGGATGTATGTGGAGCAGAGCCAGTGTGTCTGCACGTGTGTTTGTGTGTATGTGCATGCATTAGTTTTAATAGTAGAAGCTGTCCTTTAGAATTATGAAGTAGTAAAAATTTTATGATGTCCTTGCTGTATAATTCAAATTTAAAATAATCTTCAATCACCAGAAATTTAGTCCCCCTCAGATTCTGATTTTTTTCCATATTGATTATGTCTTCATTTTACTGATGGGAAAACTGTAGCTTAGAGATGTTAACTGACTCAACCAAGGGCATGAAGCTCACGAGCCCAGGACCAGGACGCAGTCCAAGCCATGCTGCTCCAGAGGCCTGGAGCCCTGCTCACGATCACGCGTGGCCTCTTGGCGGGGGAACAGAATCTGATGGGCTGTGGCCAGCGTGCAGGCTGCCCAAGCCGGGGACTCGGGAAGCCGGGCGGAGAGTACCAGACAGCAGACAAGAGTGAAGGGCTGCTCAGAAGTCAGATAGTTTCCTAGGTCTTGGATGAGGAAGGAGGCTCACTGCTCATCCTTGATCCCTTTGCTGGTGGCTAAAATGTACAAAGGCCCACGAGAGCACTTCTGGGAGCTGCCTGCCGAAACCTGGAAAAGGACTGCTCAGGACTGGCTCTGCAGTAGGAGCAGAGGGAGGCAATGTCGCCTCCAGGTGGACATCCTTGGTGATGGCAGTAGGAGGCCTAGCAGTCTTGGTATGGAGGTGGCAGGACAAGGTCCTAGTGGATGATCGTTTTCACGTGTCTTAAAAATCATTGCTTCATATATTTTATCCATTTTGTGGTTTATTTTAGGATGGTAAATACGGTCTCTGTTACTCCATATTACATGGATTGATTAATTTTTTTATTGTTAATTTTCTCTTCAGTGATTTGGAAGCTATATTGCCTCTTAATGAAAATTCTCTCTAAATTTTTATAAATGATCTCTAAGTTCATAACTTTATATGTAATTGAACCAGTATTCCTATAAAAGTCTCAAAAGTGAAATAATCTATTAGATCCTGTTCCTCAATAATGATAAATTTAGCATATTTTACCTCTCTGCTGTTCCAAATTGTGTGTGTGTGTGTGCTCCAGTTACTACTTTTTAGACAGTTGCTTTAAGTTTGTTATATTAACAAAGAAAATATAGGTATAAACACCTTGGATTTCATTGCTCACTACCACTATTTAATCCCATGTCTTTCCCACTTTTCAGTTATTTACTTATCGGGATTTCCCAATCAACTGGACACATGATTGACTAATTTTTTTCTAGCGGTGGACTTGGAACACTTACATATCTATATGCAGATTTATGTTCTCCTGATCAACAACCCTCAGCGTGTTGTTGATGGCCCAAGCCTTGTTTTAAAATAAGGCATTGTTTTTCATTAGCAAAAAAAAAAAAAAAATTCTTAATTTAAGGTGCTGTCTTTTTATGGCTGGCTAGTCTTGTATGGTGAATGGATATTAATAGAGATTTCCTTAACCTTCCTCCTTCTTTTTGCCATATCTCGAATTCATTGAGAAGCATGTTTTTACCATTTCTCAGATGGGCTTCCGCTTTGACTTCCACTTTAAACCATCACCCCACTCTTTTTCCCCATGCTTATTCCTGAAAAAGTGAGCTCTCTATCGGATTAAAGGTGGTTCCCGTCAGAGATGTGTGGCTCCCTGTCCAAAGGTCCAAAGGAAGAGAAAAGGAAAGATTCCTATTTTTGGTGGTTACATTTTGTCAGGTTAGAGATCTAGTTATCCGTGTGGCTGTGGTGGAATCTGCAATATCTTGGCTCAGAGTTTCCTTTTTCTGGCTTACTAGGGGAGCCGCATTAGCTGGGGTCACGGCGCTGTGGCCGTTGTCAGGATCCCGGGGCTGAGGCAGCCCCTCTCCCCCCTTGTTATTTTGATCTTGCAAACTGGGTCCCAGCTATATGAACCCTGCACATGGCGGCCAGGATTGCCATCCACGCGACGTGTCCCCAGTTCCTCATCGTCCCTCACTGCTATCAGCTAGCTCCAGTAAGGGTACAAGATGGCTTCCACTGCGGTCCTTCATCTTTCCTCTCCAGGCAGGCCCTCCTTTCCCACTAGTGGCCCTAAGCCTTCTCTCCTGCGCTACATACGCTGAAGGAATTCCTCAGGATTTCCAGCAGGTAGATGGCGCTCTTCTATGTTTGGACCACTTCAGTGCTTGCAGTGGAAATTTAGGAGGTGGGAAGGAGGAGCTTGGGGGTTCTCCGTATCTAGGGGCTCCCTATCCAGCAGATTCAACTAACTGTGGATTGAAAATATTCGGGAAAAAAACAGAAAGTTTCAAAAAGCAACACTTGAATTTGCCATACACTGGCAACTACTTACATAGCATTCATGTTGTATTAGATACCATGAGTAATCTAGAGATAATTTAAAGTACACAGGAGGACACAGCGAAAGAGAAAGTGACAACAAATATATGTGTATATTCATGTATAACTGAAAACTTGTGCTGTATGCTGGAATTTGATACAACATTGTAAAATGACTATAACTCAATAAAAAAAGTTTGTATATATAAATAAAAAAGTACATGGGAGGATGTACATGAGTTCCATGCAAGTCCTATGTCATTTTTTACAAGAGGCGTCAGCATCGATGGATGTTGACGTCTGGGGGAGTCCTGGAACCAGTGTCCCATGGTTACCAAGGGATGACTGGAAGTCCAGGCTCCTTATCACAGCCTGTCAGGTCCCCACGTGGTCTGAATCCTACCTGTACCACACTTCCCTTGTCACTCTCCTCCAGCCCTGGCAGACTGCCCTCAGATTCTTGAACAGGCCACACTCACTGCACTTCATGTCTGGCCCCTAGAAATACCCGTTTCTTTCTGAGCATGGCTCTGCTTTCACAAAATGGGCTGCACTGTCACTAGAGAAGACAGTGTGGAGGTTCCTTTAAAAACTGAAAATTGACTTAACTCATGATCCAGCCTTCCCACTCCCAGGCATATGTCAGAAGAAAACTCTAATTCAAAAAGTCACAAGCACTTCTATGCTCACAGCAGCACTATTTATAATAGCCAGGACATGGCAACAACCCAAATGTCCATCGACAGCTGACTGGATAAAGAAGTAGTAGTATATTTATACAATGGAATACTATGCAGCCATGAAAAACCAAATGTCATTTGCAGCAGCATGGATGGACGTAGAGATAGTCATTCTAAGTGAAGTAAGCCAGAAAAAGAGAAAAATGCCATATGATATCACTTAAATGTGGAATCTAAAAATGACACAAATGAACTTAGCTACAAAAGAGAAACAGACCCACAGAGTTAGAGAAACAAACTTTTGGTTACAAGGGAGAGAAGGGGATGGGAAGGGATAAATATGGGAATTCGAAAAAGTGCCCCTCTTGGGGAGTGATGGAAATGTTAGCTATCTTGATTGTGGTGATGGTTTTCTGGGTGTAGACATTTATCAAATTCATCAAATACTACATGTGAAATATGTGTATTTTACTGTACAGGAATCATACCACAATAAAGGTGCCTGTAAAAGAACAAGAAAAGATTGGCGACATTGTGTCCTATTTTTTTATGTGTCTTCAGTGAGTGGGTCTTCAAGTTTCTGATCTGCCATATTTTCTGAACCAGAAGAGCCCTCTTTCCCTTTTCTTTGGTAAACTGTCAGTGGGTGGCATTTATTCCCGTGGCTTCGACTGCTCTCAGTCCACTGATTAACTGTCAAATCTTTTCCAGCATGGACATCTCAGTTCAGTCCCAGAAATATACTTATAATTGACAAGTAGACATTCCCACTTGATTAGCCCATAAAATCTCAAGCTCTGTATGTTTGGATTTACACTCGCTCACAACTAGATTTACTTCTTCAAACAATGGCATCACTATCCCATCTGATTTCCGAGCCGTACATCTGGGAGTTTTCCTTTACTTTTCCACTCCCTCACCCCCGTCAGTACTACAATTCTATTCCTTAATGTCCCCCAACTAAGTCCCCGCTCCTCGCTCCCCACTGCATTAATTCACACCCCTTGCTAGTCTCCCCAGTGCTGTTCTTTAGAGTGAACAATCCACTTTGCTCACTTTTAATGACTAATCTGTGTCACTCTCCTCCTTAAAACCCCAAAGAATTCCCCGCTGCGTATGTGAGGAAGTCCACGCTCCCTGATTTAACGTCACACCTTCTCATCACCTAGTTGCTGCTTTTTTTCAGCCTCAGCTTCCGTTAGTTCCCCACAGCCTCTAGCCTCACTGACCTTCCTTCCCTAAGTGCAAAGTGCTCTTAGACACGACCAGGCGTCTGCACGAGACACGCAAGCTGCCGAGAATCCCGTCCCCACCACGCACTCTCCTGGTCTAGAGATTTGCTGGAATCCTTCAAATGTCAGTGCAGAAAGCATTTCCTCTCTGACACCTTCCCTACCTTCTAGAACCCTGCCCCAGGCAGTGCAAGAGCCCCTCTGAACATACAGTATACATGATGCCAAGTGACTCTTACCACATTGTTTTGAAAACCTATTTAAATTTGTCTCTTCCACGACACACTGTGATCTCCTTGAGGGATGGGGGCTGTGTGGTACTTGTCTAGACAGCTAATGTCTGGCACAGACCCCGGGCCATCGGAAACAGTCTGCTGACTCATCAAGAAGAATTGTCGTCTTTGCGATGTAAGAAAGACTACATGATCTCTGATCTTACACCATCCGGCAAGGGTCAAAATAATTTCACATAGAACTACACAGGCAAAATATGTGTATTCTTTTCCTCTTTGTGAGCCCGAGATCATAGGCATCCTGGAACGTAGGTGTCACTCTAAGCTGTCTGTCCCCTAGGCTGTCACGTCCAGCTTCAACATATTTTTTAGAAGTTGTAGGGATACGTGTACATCACCCCGTCTTAGAGCAAACGGTGCTTCAGCCTGACCCAGTTTAATGTCTATATGAAAATCAGAAATCTTCCAAACTGAAGCCTGAAGAAACATTTCCCATCTCTCCTTCCAGTCTGTCTTCCATCTGCATCACACATCCCCACTACTCATCTGCGTCAGGCCACATTCTACCTAGAAACATTGTCGGTGGGACACTTGGATGAGAACTAATTACAGCAGTCATGAAAATGGTCCCATGAACGTAGGCTCTGCACAACAAGGATGTTTTGACCGGAGGCCTCAGCCGTGGCCTGCAGGGTCTGTTCACGTGTTCTGCCTGGCTTCCCTGCAGACGTTCTGCAGAAAATCAAGCCTGCAGTTAAAGTCATAGAAGTTCCAAGAAATCCAGAATAATGAAGTGAGATTCAGCTCCTTGGGAATATTTTTGAAAACCATCTACTAATAGGAAGAAGAGATTTTAGAGGTTTGTTTCAGAGCAGATGATGTCCAAATGCTGGTGGGTCAGTTTTGTCATTGTTGCTCGCTAGTTGGCTTTCTGCTGCTTCTAACACGCCTCTGTATAGAGAAGTGGCCTGAGTCGGCCCTCAGAGCAGAAAGGTGAGCTGGGCCTGGAGACAGCCAAGCTCTTCTGCTGTGTAGTGACCCGCTGAGAAGGAAGGGATGGCCCAGGGCTTCCTCTGACTCTCTCCCTCAGTTATAAACTCTATGAAGGGAAAGTGGAACAAAAAATCTTAATTCAATATGGTATTGTCAAAGTATAAAAAATAATTGTCTTTGGAGGGGATGGCATAGTTCAAGGGCTAGAGTACGTGCTGGGTTCAATTTGCAGTACCTCAATGTAAAAAAATAACAAGAAAAATTCTTTTAAAAAAAAGAAAAAGAACAAAGAAGAAAAGAGATCTCAAACAACCCAAGTTTAAAAAGAAAAAAAGTCTTTTAAAAATAGTAATCAGCTCAGTCTTTTGCTAGATTAGGAGTTTGGGATTAACAGATACACACTACTATGTATAAAATAAATAACCAACTCTCAGGTCCTTAATAACCTAGTTCAACCTGAATCCTTGCTCTTTTTTCCCCTAAGCAACCAGTGGAAACCTCTGAAATTCTCATCTTATAAAATAATTCATTTAAAGGCGGTTTGAAAGTTACTGCTTAAAACATTTATTTCAGATTCCGTGAATATAGGTCTAGTAAGAAAGACAGACAATAAACCAGTAAGCAAATAAATATATGACGTACTGCCAGGTACTAATAATTGCCGCAAAGAAACATAAAGCATATTAGGAGAGAAAATGATTGAATAGGACATATGTGCGTGCTATTTTAAATAATGTGGTCAGATAAGTCCTCTCTGAGGGTAAAATAATTTGAACAAAGTCCTGAATGAAGCAAAAGAATAAGCCACATAGGTAACAGACAAGAAAAGCCTCCCAGGCCGGGAGAAGTGTAAGTACGAGACTTGGAGTTACAAACACAGCTGTCCTGGCGGGGACCATCTGGGCGGTGAAGATGGGCTGGAGCAGAACGGTGAGAACTGAGGCTGCAGAGACGGGTGAGGGACCGGATCACACAGGGCCTTGGTAGGGACTCTGGATATCCTTCTGGATACAATGGAAAATCTCGAGAGTATTTTGCAAAGGGGAACATCTTGATCTGATTCATACTTTAATAAGACCGCTGTGGGTAATATATGGGGAATAAGCAATGGAAGCAGGGCAAGGTAAGCTGATGGGAAGCCAGTGGGAAGAGTGCTGCTGACCTGGAGAGAGACACCGAGGTTGGGCTGGGATGATAGCGGGAGACGGGCTGAAAGGGAACACAATTTGACAGTAACGGTCACAGGCCTTAATGCTCGAGTTGGACACAGACACAGAGTGTTTCAGGGTGATGGGTATGTGATATTTGGAGCTGAGTCGCAGTTTTTATGCAGAGACCTGACAGGAGAATAAATTGGGCCCGTTGACGTCGGTAAGAAGGGTTGGTGGGTGTTGACTTCCCCGTAGAGCCGCGTCTCTGTTTCTCTGTAGATGAAGTCAGCAGAGCAGGGATGGGTGTTCCTACTTCTGCAGAGAATTCCGTGTCCTCCTCATTGACAAATTCGAGAGGCCGACCTGCCCATCCAATTGCAACATCTTGAATCTGCTTCTTTCTATCCAGGAGGAGATTTCCAACTAAGATGCCAATCAAAAATTCCCGTGTCCAGAGTTAGAGCTGTGTGCCTTTGGGATGATCTCAGAGATGCCTCCACAGAGGCTCGGTGTGCTCTCTCTCCCTCAGAGCACACAGTTCCCTTCAGTCCGCTGGGTCTCAGCAGAGAAGATTTCACAAATAGCCCCTCTCAGACCCTGGGGACCAACCTCCCGCTTGGCCGAGCTCTGAAAATGAGCACGAGTTCCAGGCCAAGGGCCTTCTCCAGGGCGCCATCTGGCAGATTACATGAGGACAGTGTACAAAAGAGTGGGAGGGTTGATGGTATAAATGGATTTTAATTTTTGCTCTGAGTCTGATTCTGTCCTTCCGTTTTGTTAAGGAAGTGTTCTTAGGCCAGACATGATTCTCCTTTTTTCTTTCTATTTGATCATCCAAGAGGTTTAGATAGGGTATTTGTTTTAGGGTAAGAATCTTTAAAAAAAAAAAAAAAAACCTTGCAAATTAGTCTTGTTAGACATTTGGACGAGTAAATACTCCCAGCAGTATTGAACCCCCTTGTTCCTCCAGGGAGTCTCCAAAGGTATACATGTTCCAAATCTGGCCCAAAACCAATGAGCTTTTCTTTTTTTTAATCACTTCACCATGGACAAAAGATATAACTAAAGAAGGTGAGAAAAGAGCAGGTCCCCATCATCCAGAGTCCCTCCCAAAAAGCCCACAGAAGTAAAGAGGAGATGAACGAGAGAAACGGTTTATTTATACACACGCAGGAGCCAACCAGAAAAGTAACTACCATGTTAAATGGTGAAAGTTAAAGGCTTTTTTATCAACATCACTTAATAGGGCAAAGGGAGAGGAGAGAATTGGTGTCCATGACAGGTTTTCTTCTACATCTATTGAATCTCAGGTATCTTCAGCTTAAAGTGCTTTTGTATTAACTGTGGGTTCCATCTGACTTTCCATTCCTCGAACTTTGTTCTTCTTTTTCAAGATTCAGTCATGTATTCTGAGCCCCTGGATTTTCCACGTGAATTTTAGATTGATTGTGAAGTCCTGCAAAACACTACCTGGGATTTGGGTAGGCATTTTTGAATCCTTAGATCTATTCGTGGACTATAGTCATCTTAGTAGAATGAAGCCTTCTGCTCCATGAATATGGGATTATTCTCTGTGAATGTAGGTCTTAATTTCTCTCAACAGAATCTCTAATCTATTGTAGTCTTCAGTGTCCAAGTCTGGGACTTCTTCCTCACCTCTATTGGATGCTGATTCAGAAGAGACACGACCTCCTGGAGAACCTCTGCTGCCACGGAGCTGACATGGAACTGAGTCCTGAGAAGGCTTTAAATTCTTTTAAAAATAGGATTAATGTACTTTAATTACTCCATAGATGAGTAATGAATGGGTCACATTAACATAGGATTTTAATCCTTTAGAATTAGTAGAGTAATATAGACACATTACAAAAAATTGAAATATTGCCTAAAAGAGAAGAGATTTGTAATTCCCACCCACAGAGGTGACTGTCATGAATGATTTGGTGCTTATGTCTCAGTCTCTGTGTCTCTCAGTATGTCTCTCTCCATCTCTGTCTCTCACACACTCACAATCAGATCAATTTACATCTATATTGATTTCACACATATGTGGTAGTGCAGATGGGACCCTAGATGCAGACAGTGGGTCTGCATACTTCCACCCTGAGGCCTCCCTTGACATTGGGTTGAGACCAGGCACCCACTTTTCCAACTGCACAGCATTCATTCATCCACATGAACCAGAACGAGTGGAACCCATCCCCTCTCCATCAACATTAGTTTTGCTTTAATTCCGACTGTTTCAACCAGTGCTGAGATGAACACCCTTGAAAAGGCATCTTTGAATAAGTGTGTAAGGATTTTAATGGGATGAACTCTAAGGATCAGAACTTCTGGGGAAGAGATGCATCTGTGGCCCTTTGATGCGTCCTGCACCCTGTTCTCCTGAAGAGGAGCGTCCCTTCACTCTTCCCTCCAGGGTATCTGCGGGAGCCTCTGCCTGCTTACATTGTCACCAGGGCTGGTTGCCACCTGACTAAAGACCCGCCAGTGTGATGGTGACCGGTGCTGTCTCTGCAGTGTTTCCTTCTGCCTGTGTTCTCACCAGAGAGGTCAAGCATCTCTAACACACACTGGCCACCATGCATTGCCTCTCATTGGAACTGCCCTATGTCTGTTCTGTTTCTGTTTAGAACACTGGGTTTTGAAAGGATTTTGGACTACAGGGATGGGAAATCTTCCTCCAACCTTGGGTTATGAGGAAAGCTTTTTCCACGTTGTGGTTTGTCTTTCAAGCAGTTTTTCAAGGCTTTTGCTAATTTTTTTGATTTGTTTGGTTTTTTTTTTTTTGTTTGTTTTTTTTTGCCACAGGAAGAGCTAAGTATCTCCCTTCTGTCTTCTGGCTGTGGTGTCACAGGGGGAACAGCAGTGTCTACCCTGAGATTATGCACAGAGTTACTAAAAGGGCTTCATTTTGTACATCACATCTTTAATCCCCCTGGATATCCCCTTAAAATAATAAAAATGCTGTTTCAAGTGAAAACAACAAAAAATCACCAGCCCCAGCTTAAAACATGTGGGCAGGGACAAAAAAACACCTTTTTTAAAGTTTCATTGACAGGGAACACCCAGGAGAGGTAAAGACACGCAGAGAGAAAGAGGACTTGGGGTTGTCAGGGGCTGGGTGAGGAGGGAGGGGAGTGCGCCTCTGGATCCATGGTTTCAATTTGAGGAAAGAAATAGTGTGAAACTAGATGGTAGTGATGGTCGCACAACATTGTGAATGCCCCTAATGCTCCTGAATTGCACAATTTAAAAGGGGAAAAGTCTATATTTTATTAATGAAACTCTAAAAAGCAAAATAAATGATGCCATAAATGACGTGAAACAAACAAAGGAAACTAAAGAAAACCAAACAAAAACATCTCCAGCGGAAGGGAAGTCAAGTTTGGGAGGGGGAGGGGGAGGGGACTGATGATGGGATTTTGGAGAACATTTTGGAGAAGAAGGTGTGGGTGGGTGCAGAGGGGGCTCTGCCCCAGGGGTGGTGATGCCTGAACTGGTTCTCCGTTGCCCAGCAGTCCAGGTGCAGATGCAGGTTCAGGAGGAGCTGCAGGAGCGGCAGGAGGGAGCTCGGGTCTCCTGCTGGATCCAGATCGTCCTTTTTTTGGTCTCTGACATCTTCCCCTGCCCCTGCCTCCTCTGTAACTATTGGATGTGGAGAGAGTTTTAAGTCTTGTGGAAGAGCTCATGCTGTGAGAGAGGAAAAATTTACCCACCTGCCTCCCTTTCCATGTGCCTCTTCAAGGACAGAAACCTTCCCAGAGCTTTCCAGACAGCTCCCACCCAGAAAGTGCCCACAGGATGTGTTCTGTGACTGAATTTTTCCAGACAGGTGGTCTGAGGCCATTCTTTGCTCTGGTCCCAACAGTAGCCTCTGGGGACACCTCCCTGTGTGGCCCAGCCCTCGCCCCTCCCTCACCTACACACATGCACCAGCCCTGCCTTTCTGACCTTCGGGCTCTGCTTCGGGGGCTCCTGGTCCTCCACCTGACTTGCAGCGAGGTGGGCACGGTGCTCCAGGTCAGAGCCGGGTGTGCTGAGCAACCCGTCAGCCCCGGGCAGGTCCCTGGGGAGAGCCCTGGGTGATGTCTGGGTCGGAGGCCTGCCCCACTGATTTCTGGGCCATGGTGGTGGGGACCCCTCCATATCCAGACCCACCTGGAGCCTGCGCTGGCCCTCAGAAGAGTGGCACACCAGCCCTTCACTTGGGGAGGGGGCGTTGGTGTTCTTATTCATCAGCTTCTGTTCAAGTATGTGGTATCTGGCTCTGCAATGACAGTGACCAGCAGCTGACCCGGCCTGGAAGTCTCAGAGCCCTGCCCGGCCAGGAACACTCCTGATTCTGTCCACTCGACCCTCTGCTGCCAGATCAGACTGGGACCTTGTTCAGCTCAGACACCCGGGAGGGAAAAGACATACCCAGAGAGCATGGGCTCCACCTCGGGCAGCAGGACCCTTCCCCGGCTCTCCACATCCCAGCCAGCCAGCTTTGACCTGGGCTGTGGATGTGACCGGCCCCCCAGGCCTCTGACCTGCTCTTGCTTGAGGCAGAAACCCATCCCCAACATGACTGCTCCACCTCCACCAGCCAGGACGGGGCCGTGGGGCTACCTGGGTGGGATCTGAGTGGTGGCCCGGCCTGGGCGGGCCTGCCCTGGGCCTCCCTGTGTTACCTTTGGGTCTCTCTGGCCAAAAGGCCAGAGGCGCCTTGGGTGAGACCTGACCCAGCGCCAGCAGCGTTGGTACAGCCCCTCGCTGCGGGCTTTCCGGGGTCTGCGGCCTCGGGATATTGGGATGCAGCAGAACATGCCTCTGTCTCCAATCAAGTGAGCTGAGTAGGGACTTCTCTACAGAGTGGGTGCCTGGTGACTTTCGGTTCCAAGTTCTGTTGGGCTCTATTGCCAGGGAAGTGAGGTCACTTCCTGGGGTCCACTTATCCAAGCTTCCTCCTGACACAAAGCTCCCCAAGGGACCTTTCTGGGCTGCCGATCTCTCATTTCTCACTCCATGCCATGTCCACACACAGTGACATCAACTCAGCCCCCCCCATAGCCCTGGGGAGGCCTGGATGCAGCCAGTGCCGCAGCTCTGAAGACACAGCTGGGTTCAGACCTGGCTCCCCCCACTCAGCAGTGCTATCACCATGGAAAAGCCACGTGCCTCTCAGGGTCTCCCCAATTCCCCATTGGCACAGTGGGTATCATTCTGGCCCCTGATTCCTAGAGAAGCCATCCTGTCTCTAGACCTAGAAACACCTACTGCATCTGTCACCCCCATGGGCTGGCATCACAGGGAGCTCTTGCACAGACTCAGCAAAGGAAGGACCCCACAGAGGGCTGGCGGAGCGCAGAGCACATGCCACACAGGCCGGGGTCTGCCCTGGGGTCTGGAGAAAGTCACTTTCCTTGCTGCTTGCTTCCCAGCTCCCAGTCGTGAGACTGAAATTAAATACAACTCTGACATCGTCCGCTCTGGCATACAACCTCCTAGGTCATTCTGTCATGTTGACATACAGGCCCAGTGTCCCATCTCGGCCTCTGTGGTGGGCTGCCCCACAATGGCTTCCTATTTTTTGCCTTCTGTTCCCACGCCCTTGTGTGATCCCCACACCCTCCCCTGGAGGGTGGATGGACTTTGGGACCAGGTTCTGACATGTAGACTGACTTGTGAAAATGTGCGTGAGTTCCACTCATTACCAGCTCCAGTGTTCCTTCTCTCTGTCTCTGTCTCTCAGTGCCTCTCTCTCTGTCTTGTCTCTCTCTGTTTCTCTGTCTCCCCCTGCTTCTCTGTGTTTCAGTCTGTCTGTCTCTTTTCCTGTATGTATGTGTGTATATATTTATGTGTATATGTGTGTATTTATGTGTGTGTATTGTTCGGGCCCAGGGCAGGTCACTTCTGAAAATCCCTTGATGACATATTGATTATTTTGAATTCATGTTACTGAAGAAAAATTATCTTTGAAAATTGTGCAAGAACTTTGGTGGGATCTTCTCTAAGGATCAGCACTGCTAGGGAAGGGATGCACCTGTGGCACTTTGATGTATCCTGTACCTTGTTCTGCCGGAGAGGAGCGTCCATTTGCTCTTCCCTCCAGGGGACCTCCTGGGGCCTCTGCCTGCTCACGTTGTCACCAGGGCTGGTTGTCACCGGGCTAAAGACCTGCCAGTGTGATGGTGGCCAATGCTGTCTCTGCAGTCTGTCCGTCTGCCTGTGTCCTCACCTGAGAGGTCGAGCATCTCTAGCACACACTGGCCACCTGCACTGCCTCTCGTTGGAACTGCCTGTGTGTGTTTTGTTTCTTTTCAGAACACTGGGCTTCAAGAGGTTTTTGGACCACAGGGATGTGAAGCTTTTCTCCGACCTTGGGTCATGAGGAAAGCTTTTTCCAGGCTGTGGTTTGTCTTTCCAGCTGTCTTTCTTGGCCTTTGTTTTCTGCTTTTGTTTGGTTTTATTTTGCCACAAGAAGAGCTAAGCATCTCCCTTCTGGCTCTGGTTTCACACTTAGAACAGCAGTGCCTACCCCGAGATTATGCACAGAGTTACTAAAAGGGCTTCATTTGGTACGTCTCATCTTTAATCCATCTGGATTTTCCTCTCAAAATACAAAAATGCTAATTCACGTGAAAACAAACAAACAAAAAATTCACCCGTCCCTACTTAAGATATGTGGGCAGACAAAAAAAAAAAAAAGCCACCTTTTATATGATTTCATTGATAGGGAACCTCCAGGATAGGTAAAGACATAGAGAGAGAAAGGGGATTAGGGCTTGTCATGGGCTGGGGGAGGTAGGATGTGGGGTGCGCTTTGTATACAAGCTTTTACTTTGAGGAAGGAAATAGTCTGAAACAAGTGGTGTTGGTCTCACAGCATTGTGAATGCACTTAATGCTCCTTAAAATTGCACAATTTAAAATGGGAAAAGGCTAAACTTTATTCTTATAAACTTAAAACAAAAATAGAATATAGTATAATAGAAAAGAAAAAAATCTGACTCCATAGAAGATCTGTTCTTTTGGCTTTAACCCTGTGCCCTCTTTTCTAGGCTTAATCTTACTAGCTCTGCACCTTTTGTAAAACAATGTTGCCTTTAGCCTGAAATATACAGGAGAGCCTATTTTCAAGGCTCTGATCTTTAAGGATATTAACACTTTTGCACTTATATAAAGACAACAAGTTGCAGAATAGAAAATAACTTTTGTTTTGTTAGAGGTTTTACAGAGGCACTATGACCTGGTCTACGTAGACAGCTGCAGACCAAGATAATGGCAGACTAATATCTTGGAGAACCATCTTCCCCAAGTCAGACTTCAGGCTCCTTTTCTACTAAAAAGGGGAGGGGCTGTGGTTGGTTGTTGCAAACTTCTTGGTGTAGGATTTCTTTGTTCTTGGAATCCTTTGCAGCTGATCCACGTGGGTCAGATCATGGTGTTCTTGTAAAACCTGCAACAAAACAAATTTTCTATTCTGCAACTTGTTATCTTTATAGGAGTGCAAAAGTGTTAATATCCTTAAAGGTCAGAGTTTTAAGAATAGGCTCTCCTGTTTATTTCAGGCTAAAGGCAACATTGTTTTACAAAAGGTGCAGAGCTAGCAAGACTAAGCCTAGAAAACAGGGCAGAGGGTTAAAGGAAAAGGAACAGAACCAATATGGAGTCAGATTTGTTCTTCTCTATTACAGTGCCTTTTGGTGAGAGCTAAGAGGATGATTCCTGGGTGGGTCCTCCACTGTCCCAGGCTGGGGTTCAGGCAGGATCCCTGCCAGATTCACCATGACTTTGGACCTGATCTCCCGCAGAGAAAGTGACAGTTATTGAATTAAAATTACCTGTCAAAATCCCTTCAATTGCCTGTAAACTATAACAAAGCAGGGGATGTCTCATTGGCCAGTCAACTGCCAGTCTCCCCTGATGCAAGGGACCAGCGTCGTGGCGGGATCCATGGTGGCCTGGCCAGTGCACCTTCCTACTTTGCTCTCCAGCCTTGGCTTCCTAACTTTGAAGCTTTAAAAGCTCCCGTCCCTCTTCCCTCTGGCCTGGTGTGAATGAACAAGGTCCCTGCACCCACCTGGGCTGAGCCCAGGCCACGCACACAGCCCCATGCACACAGCCCACCATCTGCTGTCTACCCCTGGGCTCAAGTGCACCCTCTGAACTCCCCCACCCCAAAGGTCCGCGTGCCCAGTGCCTCCGCCCTAGGGGTCCAGATCACCATCAGGACCATCAACCACCCAAGGCCCACAGGCCAGTGGCTGGCAGCCTGGGATCACCCTGACCCATCGGGTCAGTTGAGGCACAGGGTGCGGGGATCAGGGTGCCAGGGCGGGAATTGGAACCGCCTTCAGCCCAGCCTGCCTCGCCCTGTAGCCTCAGACATTAACTATGAAGGTGCACACTAGGCTGGATCCCCCACTGGTGGCAGTAGTCATCATTACTGGAGCCCGGATTTCCCCACCCCAACCACAGGGTGAGGGGTGAGGGAGTCAGCTCAGGGTAGGGGTGCACTCAGAGTGAAGGGGATCCCATGGTGAGGGGGTACAGGTTGAGGGGTGTGGGGCCAGCTCAGAGTGGAACTGACCTGGCTGAGAGGTGAGGGGGACAATTTCAGGATGTTGGGGGTCCTGTGGTGAGGCATGAGGGGTAAGCTTGTGGGTGTAGGGGCCATAGGTTAGGACCTAGCAGGATGGAGTGTCAGGGCAGGGACCTCGGTGTGAGGAGAAGGAGCCCTGTCTTCAAGGTCTGGTGGGAGACTGGGCCTGGCCAGGGGTGGGAGGGTAGTAACAGGGAGGGGAAGGTGAGCAGGGGAAGTGGGGCTGGCGGGGTGTGGCCTGGCCCAGGACAGTCGTGGTTCTAGTTCAGTGCCAGGACCCAGTCGGTGGCGGGGTGAAGGCTCTGGGGATGGAGACCCGGCGGGACGAGCAGGAGGGGCCCCACCTGGCCCCTCCCGGCCCCAGTGGCCAGGGCCGGTAAAGCAGGAGACCCACCCGAGCAGTTTGCGCTGCAGGCGGGAGGAGGAGGGGCGCGCACGCGCAGACGGACAGACGCGCGGACGCCGGAACCCGCCCAGAACGCGTGGAAGCTGGCGGGAGCCGGTTGCTCCTGGACCAGCTCCTGGAAGAGGAACACGGCCTGGGGTCTGGGCCGCCGCTTGCCCTCGGCTCGGCTGCCGCTGCCGGGCAGTTAAGGGGGCGCTGGTGGGGGCGTGCTGCTCGGGGAGCCGGCGGGTGACGCCTGGGCTGTGCAGCTGAGGAGGCGCACAGGGAGGGGTGCGGAGGTGAGGTCCCGGCCGCGCGTCCCGTTAGGACCCTGAGGCGGGTCCCAGCCGCCGCTGTGGTTCGTGGTAACCCCGCTATTAGTAGTTCCTGAACCCCGCGTTTTTGCCGCCGCTTATACCCGGGTTTAGGAGAGCAGGTACAGCCCCGGGAGGTGGGAGGGCGCCGGACGGCTCCGGAGCATCTCCGACTGGCCCTCAGACCATGGCCTGCTCCCGGGAGGCGGGTGCGGTGCGGGCGCGGGGCCTCGGATGGAATGGGGGCTGCCCCATGAGAGCCCCTGGATTTGCTCCCATCTTCCCCGCGGCCTGACCTTGGGGGCGGCCTCTAAAGCCCCAGGTTCGTGGGACTCAGGTTACAGGTCAGGCTGCTCCTGGGAGGTGGGCGCGGTGCGATCAGTGTGCTGGGATGGCTGCAGCAGCAGCGGGAAATGGTCGCAACCCCCGCGCTCTCACAAGGCAGCCCCAATCCCGCCATCGCAGCCGCCGCCATTCCCTGACAGCACAGCACCCGCCTTCCAGGAGCAGGCTGACCTGTAACCTGAGTTCCACGAACTGGGGCAGCAGAGGCCAAGCTCAGGCCATGCGCTGGGGAGTTTGAAGCAAATCCACGGGCTCCCATGGGCAGACCCCATAACCCGCCACTGCCTACGACCACACCGCGCCTTCCTCCCGGGAGCAGGCTGACCTGGGGACCGTGCCTGGAGCAGCAGAGGCCGAGCCCTGGACAGGCCGTGGGGGAGATGGGGGCAAATCGACCAGCTTGCCAGGTCGCTGCCCATCTCCCTGCCGCTGCCCCAGGTTCGTGGATCACTTGTTTTCAAGTCAGTGGGTTCCTGAGAGGCAGGCGTGGTGCAGTCAGGAGGCTGGGGCTGCGGGGAGGGGTGCTGCCCCAGAGGGACCAGGTGGACTTGTTCCCATCTCCCCCAGGGCCAGACCGGGGATGGCATCTGCTGCCCCAGGTTTGCAGGACACATGTCATGTCAGCCTGTCCCTGGAAGGCGGGCTCAGTGTACTCGGGGCAGCCTCAGTAGCTGACAAGGATTTTAGAAGTGGGTTCTAGCACAGCATAACTAACTCTCCTTTCTTCTCTTGCTTCCTCAGTTGGTGGCTGTATCGGCTTTTTCATTATAGGTTATTGCTGGATAATGAACATAGGCTTCTGTGCTATACAGAAGAAACTTTATTTAAAATCTATTTTTATATATAGTGGCTAACATTTGTAAATCTCAAACTCCCAAATTTAGCCCTTCCCATCCCCTTTCCCTGGTAACCTTAAGATTGTTAACTAAGTCTGCAAGTCTGTTTCCGTTTTGTAGATGAGTTCACAGTGTCTTTTTCTCTCTTTTTTTAGATTGCACATATGAGTCGGTATCATTTGGTATTTTTCTGTTTCTGGCTGCTTTCACTTAGAATGACGATCTCTGGCTCCATCCATGTTGCTGCAAATGGTTTTATTTTGTCCTTTTCATGGTAGAGTAGTATTCCAGTGTATAAATATACCACAACATCTTTATCCAGGCATCTGTTGCTACATTTAGCTTGCCTCCATGTCTCGGCTATTGTATACAGTGGTGCTATGAATACTGGGGTGCAGGTATCTTTTCACATTGGAGTTCCTTCCAGTTATATACCCAGAAGTGGGATTGCTGGGTCATAGGATAAGTCTACTTTTACTTTTTGAGGGATTTCCATGATTTCCATAATGACTACACCAAACTGGATTCCCACCAGCAGTATAAGAGGGTTCCCTTCCCTCTACAGCCTCTCTAGCATTTATCATTCATAAACTTCTGAGCGATGGCCATTCTGACTGGTGTGAGCTGATACCTCATTGAAGTTTTGATTTGCATTTCTCTGTTTATTAGTGATACTGAGCATTTTTTCATGTGTCTATTGGCCATTTGTGTCTTCATTGGAGAAATGCTTGTTTAGGTCTTCTGCCTATTTTTGGATTAAGTTGTTTGTTTTTTTGTTACTAAGTTGTATCAGCTGTTTATATATTCTGAAAATTAAGCCTTTGTTAGTCGTATCATTTGGAAATATTTTCTCCAATTCGTAGGTTGTTGTTTTGTTTTACTTATGGTTGCCTTTGCTGTGAAGAAACTTATGAGTTTAATTGCATCCCATTTGTTTGTTTTTTTCTCTTATTTCCATTGCCTGGGTAGATTGCCCTAGGAGAATGTTCCTAAGATTTATGTCAGATAATGTTTTGCCTATGTTTTCTTTTAGGAGATTTATCATGACTTGTCCATCTGCATCTTAAGCCTGTACTCTAGATCTGTGCTTCAGTTTTGAATTTTGGGCTTCTTAGAGAACACCTACTCTTAGCTCATATGTCAGATTCAACATGTACTAAAGCTGATTTCATAATCTATTTTCTTGCAGGGTCTCCACTTATTCAGTGGGATAATCATTCTTCCGATCTTGAATACCCAAAGGCTTGGAATGGTCTTTGATTCATCTTTCTCTCACCACCCTCCACATGTTGTCAGCTTCTGGAACTGTATGTTTTTGATTTCAAGTGTCTATTCTGATTGCTGATGCTCTGATGAAGAGCTTTCATCCCTGATACATGAATTTTTCCTTCTGTTGAATTCTTGGATATTCTCTCACCCCCTTTCAGTCAACCTACAGTTTTGACCCTCCAACATCTACAGTCAAGTCAAAGACTTACCACAACCAGATCTCAGCCAGTTAGTCTCGACCCTCCATCATCTTGGCCTTCCCTTATGTGTTCCAATCATTATGTGACCTAGCCTCCTAGGGTAACCTGTGCCTTATTAAAAACCAGGAGTCACCAGCCTTTTCCTATCCAGTCCTCAGTTAAAACAGCTTAGAATTGCCCTGAGAACTAGTTGGAGCCCCATCCCCTTCATAGAGTCTTCCCTATTTACTCCAAATACTTCTAGCTCCTCTTTGTATTCCTGCACTGTTCATGATCGGTAGCCTGTAATCTTGGCTTTGAGTACTGACTTGGTACCATTCCCGGGTGGTTTCCAATGTGTCTCCTCACTTAGCTCGTAACTGGAGAATACTCCCGTGTTCAGCCTCCTTTATACCCTTCACCCTGCTTAGCATCGGGCAATAGCAGGCATCCAGGCAGTGCTTACCTACTTTATATGTTCCCAGGGGTGGTGGTGTGGAGTATAGCTAATAACTATTAATTCAGTGTTGCAATTAAAAAAGAAAGCCAAGAAAATCCATAAAACTTTATCTCCATGTTCAGTTTAGCGCTTTACCTCAACAGTTTTCTTAACTCTGTGTTTACATTCACATAGTGTTCAGTGCTTGTACAGTTCCCTGAGGCAAGCAGGTGAGATGTCATTATGCTTGACTTTCATGTTACATTTCATATTGGATACATTTGTGCAATGACAAAACCTTCTTTTATAAGTAAACAGCCGGAAGCCCAGAGAGACTAAGAGCCAAACCCAGGGTCGCCTGGTTAGTGTTGGGCACAGGCCAGGACCGCGGTTCTCATCTTCCAGCTGCTCCTCTTCCAGTGCCTTTTCATTCCAGTGCTGGGAAATGTAGCCCCATCAGCCAAGCGGCCAAGTCCCATTGCTGCCCCTTTACCTGCCAGTGATGGCAGTGCTACAAAAAGTGGCAAAGGAAAGGTCAGAAATAGGAGTGATAAAAGACGTGGAAGTGTGGGATATGGATCCTCAACATCCTCCTCCCTATTTGAGCGCCTTACAAGTGTCCGAATCTGACAGTGCTGTTCATTGTTTTTAACATAGTCTTTAAAATCAGACTGATTTTTTATAGGACATGCTTTTATCCTGGTCCCTTTCCTGCCAGTAGTCACTGTCATGGGCAGAAAGTGCCTGACTGTGCTCTGTTTGTCATGTAGGTGGGAGGGAAAGTGGGAGAGGGAGCGGGTTGAACTGAAGCCGAGCTTTTACAGCTCTGTTGTTCTAGGACCAGAGCAGTTCCACTCTTGCTTTCATCACCTCTCCACCTCCGAGTCCCAGACACCCACTCCTGCCTGCTTCCCCACATGCCACGTCCTGGGGGAGGACAGGGTGGTTGGCAATGTCCTCTCCACCCTCCGCTTTGGGAGGTGAAGGAGTCTGCTTTAACTTTTGAGATGTTTTGGTAATTGGGCTTTTCCAGCTTTTCTAGACATCTCCTATCCAGCTCTGAGAAATTGGAGATGTAACTTAACCATACATGGACTATACTAATGTATTCAGTGGCATTAATGTGATGTTTTCTGTAAGGTGTTCTGTGACTGGATAGGAGGTTGTTTCTCACAGGATGCTTCACATCCAATTCTAAAGGCCTACAGGATGCAGGTGTAATTCAAGTTCTTACATGTCTGTAAGGCAGACATGAACATTATTTGGTAATATGACCATATGTTCATAGATGACAGTTAGTCCGTCGGCTCTGTATCTAATGAAAGTTTAAATTCCAAACGCTTGAAGAAACTTAGTGGAACATGTCTTTTTGCCTGTAAGTAGTTGCAAAAACTGAAATCACAACTCTACCACAGGCCACAGTGTTTTCCAGTAGAGAAAGCCCTCTACTTTTACAACCTCTAAGTAATGCGGTGGTTCTTTGGGTGAGATGAGGGATGCCAGAGTATTTTGTTGGGAAACTAGAGTGGCGTGACAAGTATTCTGGGACTGGTTACAGTTGAATCTCTACTTCCTATATCCTGGACTGATTACAGAGGCAATGTTAGTGCGGTAACCAGCTTCTGAATGCAAGTGTAGCTAGGGAGACAACAGAGAAAATAGAAGGGATATAAAGTAATGGAGGGACTTCAGAGCAGTACAAATGGTGACTTTGACACAACAGGCTGCTGACGTGAACTTGGCAGGAATTTGTGAGAAGTGGTGGGTGTCATTGCAAGCAGGAGAGTCCTGCAGCTTTTGGGGTGAACAGGCAAAGGGGAGAGCAGATATGGTGGCCACCCGGGGGCTATTTGTGTCCTGAATGTGAAAATGTCTGGTCCCCTGTTCAATTTTGCAGCCACAACTTCACATGACTCAGGGCATTATTTCCACCAGAAAACCACAAAAACATAATGAACCTCTGTTTCCCAAAGTGTTTGTTCTCGATCTGAGATGATTGTCCTGTGGTGGGAGGTAAGTGGGCGATGGGGCCTGTTACATCACCCCCTTTCACTAAAAGTCTACGTCGCTGCTTTTCACCCTACTCCTAGAGGTGCTGTCATTCTGTTACACCTAGACCTGTGAGACGGGCTTGCCTGAATCCTCACGTGAAGAGGGACGGTTATGTGCAGTTTTAAAAAATTGCTTGGGTCATGTGGTCCTTTGTTCCCTCCATTGGAAATCACTATTCCAGAGCAAATATTATGCATCTATAGAAACTATATTGTTTGTAAGATGTCTTCAGAAGTTTTGCAGTAGGTTTAAATATTTGCTTGGTGATGACATCTTGATTGTTTGAAGGAGGCAAGCCTCACTAGGGGCTTTGTTTGCTTCCTGTCTGAGAGTTCCTTTACTGGCAGTAGAGTGTTCGTAGGCAGAGTTAGAAAGTTACCTGGTCTGAGAAGCCAAATTTGCCCCCAGCTGGGAATTGGCAGAAGAGTCAGTTATGGAAGGAAGGCTTTAGGATTATCTGGTAGCAGATTTCTGGGATCCAAACCCTGGGAAACCTCAGCTTTTCAGAGTATGTTCTGTAACAAAAGGCTATTGGATAATTTTAACACTTGTTATGGTATTAGAGTTGGGGAAAGACTTAAAAGTGAAAGAACCTTAAAAGAGAATCTCCAAATATTTTAAAGAAGACAGTTCTCAGAATGAGAGCTTTTCTGGAAAAGACTAGCTCTTTGCTTCACAGGGGAAGCAGGGAGAAGGTGTAACTGCACTTACGGTAACTTAAAAGGTAAATCTTACCCTCCCACTTAGCTGTTTCCTGGTGTACGTTCATCTTCCACATCTGTAGTTTTAGACATGACGTGTCATTTTCTGGTACTCCATTCTGCTTCTGAGTGAGAGACTGACACAAAGTCACATAGCGATTGAAAAATTGCACAAAGGAATTTATTGTTAAAAATGTAGACCTGTGGCAGGGTGCTGCATTTGCAAGTGACTTCAGTACAGAGAACACTTAAAAGAATGCAGTGTTATTTCTTTTTTTATTCCTTTAAGCCTTTGAATAGAAGGTTTTCTTTGCAGAGTTTCTGGAGTACATCAGAACAAGCAGGAACTAAAAATAGCTTTAAGAAAGCACCAGTATAGACGTTGCTTATAGTATGGCATCTGTATTAAAGTTAATTCTTTAAAGCAGGAAGTTGTAACTCTGAATTTCTTAAGGAAATATAAACATTCTTGACCCTTAATGACATTATTTGTGCGGTGAAGCTGCTTTTGCTTCCATTCTGAGCATTGAAAGGCCTTCTATGATACATCTACCAGTCCTCAATATTTTATTTTCCCTCTGTTGTGAACTTGTTATTAAACTTGAAGCAGATATAAATATCATTAACTTTCTACATATGAAGATATTCAGTGTTACATAGTCAGAAAGTTTGTGTACATCACACGTGTCTACATAATTCCCCCCTTTCCAACTGTGTTCCTTATGAAAGGATGGTGGGAAATGGCATTATGGGGATATGTCTTACAGTACACAGTGTTTCCCCTGTTCCCTCTACCAGATCTGGATGTTCTTTCATCTTTCAGTTTCTAGACTTACTAGCTCTTTTTCTTAAGCCAGGTGTAACTCATCCCCCTGCGCACACACACATGCGTACACACACACACACACACACACACACACACACACACACACACATTCTGCCGTAGGGAGTAGCGTGCACCATCCCATTCTCCCACTCCAGCTCTGATCCCACCCACTGGAGGCAGTGTCTTGCACGAATTCATTCGTAAGTTCCGTTTTAAACCTCGAGTGGTCGGGAAATAGGACTGATATCCACACCTAGTAGGCAGGCCCTCAAGGATAACTTCTATGGTTAATGCCAGGTTATCTTAATGTTTGAGTACCTGGGTTTCATGTCTTCCTGCTCCACCTGTGTGACCCATGATTCCCACATTTCTGTCTCCCACTAGACTTTTTCTCTCCAACTCTGGACTCTTACAATCTTCCGCTGATTTGACATCTTCACTTGGAACTCTGATATCTTAAAACCAACATGTGTGAAAACTGAGCTCTTGGTCCTCCTACCCCCCAAACTGGTTCTTCCTGCAGCCTCCCCCATTCAGTTAGTGGAAACTTAATCCTTCCAGATGCTTGGGTCAAAAATCTTGGAGTTATTCTGACTTTCACTGACATACCACAAGAATTCTGTCTATAGATCTGGTTTAACACTGCCTTTAAAACATATCCAGAACCCAGCCGCTTCTCACCATGGCTCCTGCATCCACTGCTGTTTCCCTGTCCTGAGCCACTGTCCTCTTCTCCTGCACAGCCCTTCTCAATGTCTTCCCTCTTTTAATCTCTGACCCATTTCGACTATTCTCACCCGGCACTCAAGTGAGCCTTGAAAACCTAAGTTAGATTGTGTCGTCCTTCTGCAGTGCCTCCCCATTTCACTCCGGGTAAAAGCCACAGTCCTTACAACGTCCTCCAAGGCCGTACAGGATCTGTACTGACCCTCTCCACACC
>NC_045731.1:20464375-20483388 GCF_009834535.1 Camelus ferus
TTGACAGGTAATTTTAATTCAATAACTGTCACTTTCTCTGCGGGAGATCAGGTCCAAAGTCATGTGGGAGATCAGGTCCAAAGTCATGGTGAATCTGGCAGGGATCCTGCCTGAACCCCAGCCTGGGACAATGGAGGACCCACCCAGGAATCATCCTCTTAGCTCTCACCAAAAGGCACTGTAATAGAGAAGAACAAATCTGACTCCATATTGGTTCTGTTCCTTTTCATTTAACCCTCTGCCCTGTTTTCTAGGCTTAGTCTTGCTAGCTCTGTACCTTTTGTAAAACAATGTTGCCTTTAGCCTGAAATAAACAGGAGAGCCTATTCTTAAAACTCTGACCTTTAAGGATATTAACACTTTTGCACTCCTATAAAGATAACAAGTTGCAGAATAGAAATTTGTTTTGTTGCAGGTTTTACAAGAACACCATGATCTGACCCACATGTTCAGCTGCAAAGGATTCCAAGAACAAAGAAATCCTCCACCAAGAAGTTTGCAACAACCAACCGCAGCCCCTCCTCTTTTTAGTAGAAAAGGAGCCTGAAGTCTGACTTGGGGAAGATGGTTCTCCAAGATAGTAGTCTGCCATTATCTTGGTCTGCAGCTGTCTATGTAGACCAGGTCATAGTGCCTCTGTAAAACCTCTAACAGAACAAAAGTTTTTTTCTATTCTGCAACTTGTTGTCTTTATATAAGTGCAAAAGTTTTAATATCCTTAAAGATCAGAGCCTTGAAAATAGGCTCTCCTGTATATTTCAGGCTAAAAGCAACATTGTTTTACAAAAGGTGCAGAGCTAGCAAGACTAAGCCTAGAAAAGAGGGTACAGGGTTAAAGCCAAAAGAACAGATCTTCTATGGAGTCAGATTTTTTTCTTTTCTACTATAGTATATTCTATTTTTGTTTAAAGTTTATAAGAATAAAGTTTAGCCTTTTCCCATTTTAAATTGTGCAATTTTAAGGAGCATTAAGTGCATTCACAATGCTGTGAAACCAACACCACTTGCTTCAGACTATTTCCTTCCTCAAAGTAAAAGCTTGTATCCAAAGTGCTCCCCACATCCTACCTCCCCCAGCCCATGACAAGCCCTAATCCCCTTTCTCTCTCTATGTCTTTACCTATCCTGGAGGTTCCCTATCAATGAAATCATATAAAAGGTGGCTTTTTTTTTTCTTTTTGTCTGCCGACATATCTTAAGTAGGGACGGGTGAATTTTTTGTTTGTTTGTTTTTACGTGAATTAGCATTTTTGTATTTTGAGAGGAAAATCCAGATGGATTAAAGATGAGACGTACCAAATGAAGCCCTTTTAGTAACTCTGGCATAATCTCGGGGTAGGCACTGCTGTTCTAAGTGTGAAACCAGAGCCAAAAGTGAGATGCTTAGCTCTTCTTGTGGCAAAATAAAACCAAGCTAAAGCAGAAAACAAAGACCAAGAAAGACAGCTGGAAAGACAAACCACAGCCTGGAAAAAGGTTTCCTCATGACCCAAGGTCGGAGAAAAGCTTCACATCCCTGTGGTCCAAAAACCTCTTGAAGCCCAGTGTTCTGAAAAGGAACAAAACACACACAGCCAGTTCCAATGAGAGGCAGTGCAGGTGGCCAGTGTGTGCTAGAGATGCTCGACCTCTCAGGTGAGGACACAGGCAGACGGACAGACTGCAGAGACAGCATTGGCCACCATCACACTGGCAGGTCTTTAGCCCAGTGACAACCAGCCCTGGTGACAACATAAGCAGGCAGAGGCCCCAGGAGGTCCCCTGGAGGGAAGAGCAAATGGACGCTCCTCTCCGGCAGAACAAGGGGCAGGATACATCAAAGTGCCACAGGAGCATCCCTTCCCTAGCAGTGCTGATCCTTAGGGAAGATCCCACCAAAGTTCTTGCACAATTTTCAAAGATAATTTTTCTTCAGTAACATGAATTCAAAATAATCAATATGCCATCAAGGGATTTTGAGAAGAGACCTGCCCTTGGCCCAAACAATACACAAACATAAATACACACATAAACACATAAATATATACACACATACATACAGGAAAAGAGACAGACAGACTGAAACACAGAAAAGCAGGGGGAGACAGAGAAACAGAGAGAGAGACAAGACAGAGAGAGAGGCACTGAGAGACAGAGACAGAGAGGAGGAACACTGGAGCTGGTAATGAGTGAAACTCATGCACATTTTCACAAGTCAGTGTACATGTCAGAACCTGGTCCCAAAGTCCATCCACCCTCCAGGGTAGGGTATGCGAATCACACAAGGGCGTGGGAACAGAAGGCAAAAAATAGGAAGACATTGTGGGGCAGCCCACCACAGAGGCCAAGATGGGACCCTGAGCCTGTATGTCAACATGACAGAATGACCTAGGAGGTTGCATGCCAGAGCGGACGATGTCAGAGTTGTATTTAATTTCAGTCTCATGACTGGGAGCTGGGAAGCAAGCAGCAAGGAAAGTGACTTTCTCCAGACCCCAGGGCAGACCCCGGCCTGTGTGGCATGTGCTTTGCGCTCCACCAGCCCTCTGTGGGGTCCTTCCTTTGCTGAGTCTGTGCATGAGCTCCCTGTGATGCCAGCCCGTGAGGGTGACAGATGCAGTAGGTGTTTCTAGGTCTAGAGATAGGATGGCTTCTCTAGGAATCAGGGGCCAGAATGATACCCACTGTGCCAATGGGGAATTGGGGAGACCCTGAGAGGCACGTGGCTTTTCCATGGTGATAAAACTGCTGAGTGGGGGGAGCCAGGTCTGAACCCAGCTGTGTCTTCAGAGCTGCGGCACTGGCTGCATCCAGGCCTCCCCAGGGCTATGGGGGGGGCTGAGTTGATGTCACTGTGTGTGGACATGGCATGGAGTGAGAAATGAGAGATCGGCAGCCCAGAAAGGCCCTTGGGCATCTTTGTGCCAGGAGGAAGTTTGGATAAGTGGACCCCAGGAAGTGACCTCACTTCCCTGGCAATAGAGCCCAACAGAACTTGGAACCGAAGCCACCAAGCACCCACTCTATAGAGAAGTCCCTACTCAGCTCACTTGGTTGGAGACAGAGGCATGTTCTGCTGAATCACAATATCCCGAGGCCACAGACCCTGGAAAGCCTGCAGCCAGGGGCTTTACCAACGCTGCTGGCGCTGGGTCAGTTCTCACCCAAGGCGCCTCTGGCCTTTTGGCCCGAGAGACCCAAAGGTAACACAGGGAGGCCCAGGGCAGACCCGCCCAGGCCGGGCCACCACTCATATCCCACCAAGGTAGCCACACGGCCCCGTCCTGGCTGGTGGAGACAGAGTAGTCATGTTGGGGATGGGTTTCTTCCTCAAGCAAAAGCAGGTCAGAGGCCTGGGGGGCCGGTCACATCCACAGCCCAGGTCAAAGGTGGCTGGCTGGGATGTGGAGAGCCGGGGAAGGGTTCTGCTGCCCGAGGTGGAGCCCATGCTCTCTGGGTATGTCTTTTCCCTCCCGGGAGTCTGAGCTGAACATGGTCCCGGTCTCATCTGGCAGCAGAGGGTCGAGTGGACAGAATCAGGAGTGTTCCTGGCCGGGCAGGGCTCTGAGAATTCCAGGCCGGGTCAGCTGCTGGTCACTGTCTTTGCAGAGCCAGATACCACATACTGAACAGAAGCTGATGAATAAGAACACCAACGCCCCCTCCCCAAGTGTAGAGATGCTGTGCCACTCTTCTGAGGGCCAGCGCAGGCTCCAGGTGGGTCTGGATATGGAGGGGTCCCCACCACCATGGCCCAGAAATCAGTGGGGCAGGCCTCCGACCCAGACATCACCCAGGGTTCCCCCCAGGGACCTGCCAGGGGCTAACGGGTTGCTCAGCACACCCGGCTCTGACCTGGAGCACCGTGCCCACCTCGCTGCAAGCCAGGTGGAGGGCCAGGAGCCCCCGAAGCAAAGCCCGAATGTCAGAAAGGCGGGGCTGGTGCATGTGTGTAGGTGAGGGAGGGGTGAGGGCTGGGCCACACAGGGAGGTGTCCCCAGAGGCTACTGTTGGGACCAGAGCAAAGAATGGCCTCAGACCACCTGTCTGGAAAAATTCAGTCACAGAACACATCCTGTGGGCACTTTCTGGGTGGGAGCTGTCTGGAAAGCTCTGGGAAGGTTTCTGTCCTTGAAGAGGCACATGGAAAGGGAGGCAGCTGCGTAAAATTTTCCTCTCTCACAGCATGAGCTCTTCCACAAGACTTAAAACTCTCTCCACATCCAAAAGTTACAGAGCAGGCAGGGGCAGGGGAAGATGTCAGAGACCAAAAAAAGGACGATCTGGATCCAGCAGGAGGCCCCGAGCTCCCTCCTGCCACTCCTGCTGCTCCTCCTGAACCTGCATCTGCAACTGGACTGCTGGGCAATGGAGAACCAGTTCAGGCATCACCACCTCCTGGGGCAGAGCCCCCTCTGCACCCACCCACACCTTCTTCTCCAAAATGTTCTCCAAAATCCCAGCATCAGTCCCCTCCCCTCCCCCTCCCAAACTTGACGTCCCTTCTGCTGGAGATGTTTTTGTTTGGTTTTCTTTAGTTTCCTTTGTTTGTTTCACGTCAATTATGGCATCATTTATTTTGCTTTTTAGAGTTTCATTAATGAAATATAGACTTTTCCCCTTTTAAATTGTGCAATTCAGGAGCATTAGGGGCATTCACAATGTTGTGCAACCATCACTACCATGTAGTTTCACACTATTTCTTTCCTCAAATTGAAACCATGGATCCAGAGTGCACTCCCCTCCCTCCTCACCCAGCCCCTGACAACCCCAAGTCCTCTTTCTCTCTGCGTGTCTTTACCTCTCCTGGGTGTACCCTGTCAATGAAACTTTAAAAAAGTTGTTTTTTTGTCCCTGCCCACATGTTTTAAGCTGGGGCTGGTGATTTTTTGTTGTTTTCACTTGAAACATCATTTTTATTATTTTAAGGGGATATCCAGGGGGATTAAAGATGTGATGTACAAAATGAAGCCCTTTTAGTAACTCTATGCATAATCTCAGGGTAGACACTGCTGTTCCCCCTGAGACACCACAGCCAGAAGACAGAAGGGAGATACTTAGCTCTTCCTGTGGCAAAAAAAAAAAAAAAAAATCAAAAAAATTAGCAAAAGCCTTGAAAAACTGCTTGAAAGACAAACCACAACGTGGAAAAAGCTTTCCTCATAACCCAAGGTTGGAGGAAGATTTCCCATCCCTGTAGTCCAAAATTCCTTTCGAAACCCAGTGTTCTAAACAGAAACAGAACAGACATAGGGAGTTCCAATGAGAGGCAATGCTGGTGGCCAGTGTGTGTTAGAGATGCTTGACCTCTCTGGTGAGAACACAGGCAGAAGGAAACACTGCAGAGACAGCACCGGTCACCATCACACTGGCGGGTCTTTAGTCAGGTGGCAACCAGCCCTGGTGACAATGTAAGCAGGCAGAGGCTCCGGCAGATACCCTGGAGGGAAGAGTGAAGGGACGCTTCTTTTCAGGAGAACAGGGTGCAGGACGCATCAAAGGGCCACAGATGCATCTCTTCCCCAGAAGTTCTGATCCTTACAGTTCATCCCACTAAAATCCTTACACACTTATTCAAAGATGCCTTTTCAAGGGTGTTCATCACAGCACTGGTTGAAACAGTCGGAATTAAAGCAAAACTAATGTTGATGGAGAGGGGATGGGGTCCACTCGTTCTGGTTCATGTGGATGAATGAATGCTGTGCAGTTGGGAAAGTGGGTGCCTGGTCTCAACCCAATGTCAAGGGAGGCCTCAGGGTGGAAGTATGCAGACCCACTGTCTGCATCTAGGGTCCCATCTGCATTGCCACATATGTGTGAAATCAATATAGATGGAAATTGATCTGATTGTGAGTGTGTGAGAGACAGAGATGGAGAGAGACATATTGAGAGACCCAGAGACTGAGACATAAGCACCAAATCATTCATGACAGTCACCTCTGTGGGTTGGAATTACAAATCTCTTTTAGGCAATATTTCAATTTTTTGTAATGTGTCTATATTACTCTTCTAATTCTAGAAGGATTAAAATCCTATGTTAATGTGCCCCATTCATTACTCATCTATGGAGTAATTAAAGTACATTAATCCTATTTTTAAAAGAATTTAAAGCCTTCTCAGGACTCAGTTCCATGTCAGCTCCGTGGCAACAGAGGTTCTCCAGGAGGTCGTGTCTCTTCTGAATCAGCATCCAATGGAGGTGAGGAAGAAGTCCCAGACTTGGACACTGAAGACTACAATAGATTAGAGATTCTGTTGAGAGAAATTAAGACCTACATTCACAGAGAATAATCCCATATTCATTGAGCAGAAGGCTTCATTCTACTAAGATGACTATAGTCCACGAATAGATCTAAGTATTCAAAAATGCCTACCCAAATCCCAGGTGGTGTTTTGCAGGACTTCACAATCAATCTAAAATTCACGTGGAAAATCCAGGGGCTCAGAATACATGACTGAATCTTGAAAAAGAAGAACAAAGTTCGAGGAATGGAAAGTCAGATGGAACCCACAGTTAATACAAAAGCACTTTAAGCTGAAGATACCTGAGATTCAATAGATGTAGAAGAAAACCTGTCATGGACGCCAATTCTCTCCTCTCCCTTTGCCCTATTAAGTGATGTTGATAAAAAAGCCTTCAACTTTCACCATTTAACATGGTACTTACTTTTCTGGTTATCTCCTGCGTGTGTATAAATAAACCGTTTCTCTCGTTCATCTCCTCTTTAATTCTGTGGGCTTTTTGGGAGGGACTCTGGATGATGGGGACCTGCTCTTTTCTCACCTTCTTTAATTATATCTTTTGTCCATGGTGAAGTGATTAAAAAAAAGAAAAGCTCATTGGTTTTGGGCCAGATTTGGAACATGTATACCTTTGGAGACTCCCTGGAGGAACAAGGGGGTTCAATAATGCTGGGAGTATTTACTCGTCTAAATGTCTAACAAGACCAATTTGCAAGGTTTGTTTTTTTTTTTAAAGATTCTTACCCTAAAACAAATACCCTATCTAAACCTCTTGGATGATCAAATAGAAAGAAAAAAGGAGAATCATGTCTGGCCTAAGAACACTTCCTTAACAAAACGGAAGGATAAAATCAGACGCAGAGCAAAAATTAAAATCCATTTATACCATCAACCCTCCCACTCTTTTGTACACTGTCCTCATGTAATCTGCCACATGGCGCCCTGGAGAAGGCCCTTGGCCTGGAACTCGTGCTCATTTTCAGAGCTCGGCCAAGCAGGAGGTTGGTCCCCAGGGTCTGAGAGGGGCTATTTGTGAAATCTTCTCTGCTGAGACCCAGCGGACTGAAGGGAACTGTGTGCTCTGAGGGAGAGAGAGCACACCGAGCCTCTGTGGAGGCATCTCTGAGATCATCCCAAAGTCACACAGCTCTAACTCTGGACACGGGAATTTTTTATTGGCATCTTAGTTGGAAATCTCCTCCTGGATAGAAAGAAGCAGATTCAACATGTTGCAATTGGATGGGCAGGTCGGCCTCTCGAATTTGTCAATGAGGAGGACACGGAATTCTCTGCAGAAGTAGGAACACCCATCCCTGCTCTGCTGACTTCATCTACAGAGAAACAGAGACAAGGCTCTAGGGGGAATTCAACACCCACCAACCCTTCTTACCGACGTCAGCGTCCCCACTTTATTCTCCTGTCAGGTCTCTGCACAAAAACTGTGGCTCAGCCCCAAATATCACATACTCATCACCCTGAACCACTCTGTGTCTGTGTCCAACTCGAGCATTAAGGCCTGTGACTGTTACTGTCAAATCGTGTCTCCCTTTCAGGCCGTGTCCCGCCATCATCCCAGCCCAACCTTGGTGTCTCTCCAGGTCAGCAGCACTCTTCCCACTGGCTTCCCATCAGCTAACCTTGCCCTGCTTCCATTGCTTATTCCCCATATGTTACCCACAGCAGTCTTATTAAAGTATGAATCAGATCAAGTTGTTCCCCTTTGCAAAATACTCTCGTGATTTTCCATTGTATTCAGAAGGATATCCAGAGTCCCTACCAAGGCCCTGTGTGATCCGGTCCCTCACCCGCCTCTGCAGCCTCAGTTCTCACCATTCTGCTCCAGCCCATCTTCACCGCCCAGATGGTCCCCACCAGGACAGCTGTGTTTGTTACTCCAAGTCTCGTACTTACACTTCTCCCGGCCTGGGAGGCTTTTCTTGTCTGTTACCTACGTGGCTTACTCTTCTGCTTCATTCAGGACTTTGTTCAAATTATTTTACCCTCAGAGAGGACTTATCTGACCACATTATTTAAAATAGCACGCACATATGTCCTATTCAATCATTTTCTCTCCTAATATGCTTTATGTTTCTTTGTGGCAATTATTAGTACCTGGCAGTATGTCATATAATTATTTGCTTACTGGTTTATTGTCTGTCTTTCTAACTAGACCTATATTCATGGAACCACAAATAACTGTTTAACCAGTAAATATCAAACCGCCTTTAAATGAATTCTTTTATAACATGAGAATTTCAGATGCTTCCACGGGTTGCTTAGGGGAAAAAAGGGAAAGGATTCATGTTGAACTAGGTTATTAAGGACCTGGGAGTTGGTTATTTATTTTATAAATAGTAGTGTGTATCTGTTAATCCCTAACTCCTAATCTAGCAAAAGACCGAGCTGACTACTATTTTTAAAAGACATTTTTTCTTTTTAAACTTGGGTTGTTTGAGATCTCTTTTCTTATTTGTTATTTTTCTTTTATTTTAAAGACTTTTTCTTATTATTTTTTTACATTGAGGTACTGCGAATTGAACCCAGCACATACTCTACCCCTTGAATTATGCCATCCCCTCCAAAGACAATTATTTTTATACTTTGACAATACCATATTGAATTAAGATTTTTTGTTCCATTTTCCCTTCATAGAGTTTATAACTGAGGGAGAGAGTCAGAGGAAGCCCTGGGCCACCTCTTCCTTCTCAGCGGGTCACTACACAGCAGAAGAGCTTGGCTGTCTCCAGGCCCAGCTCACCTTTCTGCTCTGAGGGCCGACTCAGGCCACTTCTCTATACAGAGGCGTGTTAGAAGCAGCAGAAAGCCAACTAGCAAGCAACAATGACAAAACTGCCCCATCAGCATTTGGACATCATCTGCTCTGAAACAAACCTCTGAAATCTCTTCTTCCTATTAGTAGAAGGTTTTCAAAAATATTCCCAAGGAACTGAATCTCACATCATTATTCTGGATTTCTTGGGCCTTCTATGACTTTAACTGCAGGCTTGATTTTCTGCCGAACGTCTGCAGGGAAGCCAGGCAGAACACGTGAACTGACCCTGCAGGCCACGGCTGAGGCCTCCGGTCAAAACATCCTTGTTGTGCAGAGCCTACGTTCATGGGACCATTTTCATGACTGCTGTAATTAGTTCTCGTCCAAGTGTCCCACCGACAATGTTTCTAGGTAGAATGTGGCCTGACGCAGATGAGTAGTGGGGATGTGTGATGCAGATGGAAGACAGACTTGAAGGAGAGATGGGAAATATTTCTTCAGGCTCCAGTTTGGAAGATTTCTGATTTTCATATAGACATTAAACTGGGTCAGGCTGAAGCGCCATTTGCTCTAAGACGGGGTGATGTACACTTATCCCTACAACTTCTAAAAAATATGTTGAAGCTGGACGTGACAGCCTAGGGAACAGACAGCTTAGAGTGACACCTACGTTCCAGGATGCCTATGATCTCGGGCTCACAAAGAGGAAAAGAAGACACATATTTTGCCTGTGCAGTTCTGTGTGAAATTATTTGGACCCTTGCCGGATGGTGTAAGATCCGAGATAGTCTTTCTTACATCGCAAAGGCGACAATTCTTGATGAGTCAGCAGACTGTTTCCAATGGCCCGGGGTCTGTGCCAGACATTAGCTGTCTAGACAAGTACCACACAGCCCCCATCCCTCAAGGAGATCACAGTGTGTCGTGGAAGAGACAAATTTAAATAGGTTTTCAAAACAATGCGGTAAGAGTCACTTGGCATCATGTATACTGTATATTCAGAGGGGCTCTTGCACTGCCTGGGGCAGGGTTCTAGAAGGTAGGGAAGGTGTCCGAGAGGAAATGCTTTCTGCACTGACATCTGAAGGATTCCAGCAAATCTGTAGACCAGGAGAGTGCGTGGTGGGGACGGGATTCTCGGCAGCTTGCGTGTCTCGTGCAGACGCCTGGTCGTGTCTAAGAGCACTTTGCACTTAGGGAAGGAAGATCAGTGAGGCTAGAGGCTGTGGGGAACTAACGGAAGCTGAGGCTGAAAAAAAGCAACAACTAGGTGATGAGAAGGTGTGACGTTAAATCAGGGAGCGTGGACATCCTCACATACGCAGTGGGGAATTCTTTGGGGTTTTAAGGAGGAGAGTGACACAGATTAGTCATTAAAAGTGAGCAAAGTGGATTGTTCACTCTAAAGAACAGCACTGGGGGGACTAGCAAGGGGTGTGAATTAATGCAGTGGGGAGCGAGGGGCGGGGACTTAGTTGGGTGGCATTAAGGAATAGAATTGTAGTACTGACGGGGGTGAGAGAGTGGAAAAGTAAAGGAAAACTCCCAGATGTACGGCTCAGAAATCAGATGGGATAGTGTTGCCATTGTTTGAAGAAGTAAATCTAGTTGTGAGCGAGTGTAAATCCAAACATACAGAGCTTGAGATTTTATGGGCTAATCAAGTGGGAATGTCTACTTGCCAATTATAAGTATATTTCTGGGACTGAACTGAGATGTCCATGCTGGAAAAGATTTGACAGTTAATCAGTGGACTGAGAGCAGTCGAAGCCACAGGAATAAATGCCACCCACTGACAGTTTACCAAAGAAAAGGGAAGGAGGGCACTTCTGGTTCAGAAAATATGGCAGATCAGAAACTTGTAGACCCACTCACTGAAGACACATAAAAACATAGGACACAATGCCGCCAATCTTTTCTTGTTCTTTTACAGGCACCTTTATTGTGGTATGATTCCTGTACAGTAAAATACACATATTTCACATGTAGTATTTGATGAATTTGATAAATGTCTACACCCAGAAAACCATCACCACAATCAAGATAGCTAACATTTCCATCACTCCCCAAGAGGGGCATTTTTCGAATTCCCATATTTATCCCTTCCCATCCCCTTCTCTCCCTGGTAACCGAAAGTTTGTTTCTCTAACTCTGTGGGTCTGTTTCTCTTTTGTAGCTAAGTTCATTTGTGTCATTTTTAGATTCCACATTTAAGTGATATCATATGGCATTTTTCTCTTTTTCTGGCTTACTTCACTTAGAATGACTATCTCTACGTCCATCCATGTTGCTGCAAATGACATTATTTGGTTTTTTCATGGCTGCATAGTATTCCATTGTATAAATATACTACTACTTCTTTATCCAGTCAGCTGTCGATGGACATTTGTGTTGTTGCTATGTCCCGGCTATTATAAATATTGCTGCTCTGAGCATAGAAGTGCATGTGACTTTTTGAATTAGAGTTTTCTTCTGACATATGCCTGGGAATGGGAAGACTGGATCATGAGTTAAGTCAATTTTCAGTTTTTAAAGGAACCTCCACACTGTCTTCTCTAGTGACAGTGCAGCCCATTTTGTGAAAGCAGAGCCATGCTCAGAAAGAAACGGGTATTTCTAGGGGCCAGACGTGAAGTGCAGTGAGTGTGGCTTGTTCAAGAATCTGAGGGCAGTCTGCCAGGGCTGGAGGAGAGTGACAAGAGAAGTGTGGTACAGGTAGGATTCAGACCACGTGGGGACCTGACAGGCTGTGATAAGGAGCCTGGACTTCCAGTCATCCCTTGGTAACCATGGGGCACTGGTTCCAGGACTCCCCCCTGATGTCAACATCCATGGATGCTGACGCCTCTTGTAGAAAATGACATAGGACTTGCATGGAAATCATGTACATCCTCCCATGTACTTTTTTTTTTATATATATTCAAACTTTTTTTTATTGAGTTATAGTCATTTTACAATGGTGTATCAAATTCCAGCATACAGCACAAGTTTTCAGTTATACATGAATATACACATATATTTGTTGTCACTTTCTCTTTAACTGTATCCTCCTGTGTACTTTAAATTATCTCTAGATTACACATGGTATCTAATACAACATGAATGCTATGTAAGTAGTTGCCAGTGTATGGCAAATTCAAGTGTTGCTTTTTTAAACTTTCTGTTTTTTTCCCAAATATTTTCAATCCACAGTTAGTTGAATCTGCTGGATAGGGAGCCCCTAGATACGGAGAACCCCCAAGCTCCTCCTTCCCAACTCCTAAATTTCCACTGCAAGCACTGAAGGGGTCCAAACATAGAAGAGCGCAATCTACCTTCTGGAAATCCTGAGGAATTCCGTCAGCGTATGTAGCGCAGGAGAGAAGGCTTAGGGCCACTAGTGGGAAAGGAGGGCCTGCCTGGAGAGGAAAGATGAAGGACCGCAGTGGAAGCCACCTTGTACCCTTACTGGAGCTAGCTGATAGCAGTGAGGGACGATGAGGAACTGGGGACACTTCACGTGGATGGCGATCCTGGCCGCCATGTGCAGGGTTCACATAGCTAAGACCCAGTTTGCAAGATCAAAATAACAAGGGGGCAGAGGGGCTGCCTCAGCCCCGGGATCCTGACAACGGCCACAGCGCCGTGACCCCAGCTAATGCGGCTCCCCTAGTAAGCCAGAAAAATGAAACTATGAGCTAAGATATTGCAGATTCCACCACAGCCACACGGATAACTAGATCTCTAACCTGACAAAATGTAACCACCAAAAATAGGAATCTTTCCTTTTCTCTTCCTTTGGACCTTTGGACAGGGAGCCACACATCTCTGATGGGAACCACCTTTAATCCGATAGAGAGCTCACTTTTTCAGGAATAAGCATGGGGAAAAAGAGTGGGGTGATGGTTTAAAGTGGAAGTCAAAGCGGAAGCCCATCTGAGAAATGGTAAAAACATGCTTCTCAATGAATTCGAGATGTGGCAAAAAGAAGGAGGAAGGTTAAGGAAATCTCTATTAATATCCATTCACCATACAAGACTAGACAGCCATAAAAAGACAGCACCTTAAATTAAGAAGTTTTTTTTTTTTTTGCTAATGAAAAACAATGCCTTATTTTAAAACAATGCTTGGGCCATCAACAACACGCTGAGGGTTGTTGATCAGGAGAACATAAATCTGCATATAGATATGTAAGTGTTCCAAGTCCACCGCTAGAAAAAAATTAGTCAATCATGTGTCCAGTTGATTGGGAAATCCCGGTAAGTAAATAACTGAAAAGTGGGAAAGACATGGGATTAAATAGTGGTAGTGAGCAATGAAATCCAAGGTGTTTATACCTATATTTTCTTTGTTAATATAACAAACTTAAAGCAACTGTCTAAAAAGTAGTAACTGGAGCACACACACACACACAATTTGGAACAGCAGAGAGGTAAAATATGCTAAATTTATCATTATTGAGGAACAGGATCTAATAGATTATTTCATTTTTGAGACTCTTATAGGAATACTGGTTCAATTACATATAAAGTTATGAACTTAGAGATCATTTATAAAAATTTAGAGAGAATTTTCATTAAGAGGCAATATAGCTTCCAAATCACTGAAGAGAAAATTAACAATAAAAAAATTAGTCAATCCATGTAATATGGAGTAACAGAGACCGTATTTACCATCCTAAAATAAACCACAAAATGGATAAAATATATGAAGCAATGATTTTTAAGACACGTGAAAACGATCATCCACTAGGACCTTGTCCTGCCACCTCCATACCAAGACTGCTAGGCCTCCCACTGCCATCACCAAGGATGTCCACCTGGAGGCGACATTGCCTCCCTCTGCTCCTACTGCAGAGCCAGTCCTGAGCAGTCCTTTTCCAGGTTTCGGCAGGCAGCTCCCAGAAGTGCTCTCGTGGGCCTTTGTACATTTTAGCCACCAGCAAAGGGATCAAGGTTGAGCAGTGAGCCTCCTTCCTCATCCAAGACCTAGGAACCTATCTGACTTCTGAGCAGCCCTTCACTCTTGTCTGCTGTCTGGTACTCTCCGCCCGGCTTCCCGAGTCCCAGGCTTGGGCAGCCTGCACGCTGGCCACAGCCCATCAGAGTCTGTTCCCCCACCAAGAGGCCACGCGTGATCATGAGCAGGGCTCCAGGCCTCTGGAGCAGCGTGGCTTGGACTGCATCCTGGTCCTGGGCTCGTGAGCTTCATGCCCTTGGTTGAGTCAGTTAACATCTCTAAGCTACAGTTTTCCCATCAGTAAAATGAAGACATAATCAATATGGAAAAAAATCAGAATCTGAGGGGGACTAAATTTCTGGTGATTGAAGATTATTTTAAATTTGAATTGTACAGCAAAGGACATCATAAAATTTTTACTACTTCATAATTCTAAAGAACAGCTTCTACTATTAAAACTAATGCATGCACATACACACAAACACACGTGCAGACACACTGGCTCTGCTCCACATACATCCCCATGTGCACACACACATGGAGTCATGTACCACACACACACATACCATACACACAACCACACACGTCCTCAGGCGCACACACACACATAACATACAGAACCACATACATCCCCAGGCTCGCCTGCGCGCACACACACAGTCACAGTCATGTACCGCACACGTCCCCAGGTGCGCATGTGCGCACACACACGTCATACACACTTTGGCGTTTTTCTAAATCAGTTTACAATTGAGGGTCACAGTGTCCATTTTTTTATCCACTCAGAAGTTCCTGACTTTCGAGAGTGAAGCAGGAGCCCCTCCACTCTGGAGATAGTGTTTACCACTTACAGTCTCAGTAGAGCCAACATAACTGCTCTGGACATTTGGAAGTGCAGAGCCAGAGCATACCTGGGAGCTCACATCCTATACATGTAAACATGTGAAGTGCAGTAGGTTCTAAACTCCTGCCTTTACAAATATACATTCATTATAAGGGGGAAGGCCAGGTTAAAATTTAGAATTCCCAGACTCAGGGAAGTCCCGCAAAGAAAGTGAGCGTGTGGGGAGAGCTGATTCCCAGTCTCTGATCACTAGCCTGACCATTTTCTTCCCAATGCTGGGTCCATCCCTTGCCACAAGGGGACTTGTATGTGCACAGGGGGACACTCAGACCTCACATCCAGGCTCTGCCCATACCCTCCATGCCAACAGCTGCCCGTTGGCCTCTCTGTGAGTCCTGGGAATCTGAACTCCAGGGAGAGCTGGTGCAGGCACTAGAAATGGGTCAGGGGCTGTTGAGGTAGGGAATTTGCGGTCCTGGGTTTCTAGAGCACGGGATGGAGCCAATAACCGTGTCCCCTTGGCCCTGCTGACTCCACCCCATGGAGGGCGTGGCCAGAGGAATTGTCAGGGCCAGAGGGACCCTCTGTAGTGCAGGACCCAGGGCAGCAGGCCCCCTTGCTGGGGTCTAAGGGCAGAAACCCTAAGGAGAGGTCTGAGGAGGCTGTAAGGTATCTTCATTCCCATTATTTAAAAAAAAATAAAAGCTTACCACAGGCGTGGGTGGAAAGGATTTTGCTAGAACAAGGGAAGGCACTTGCCAAGGTCTGGCCATAGAGGGCTGGTGGGTTTGCCAGGTTCATGAGGAACCAAGAGGCCGTTAGTCTCCACAGGGACTAAACACCTCCTGAATTCCTTCGGGTGACACACGGAACCCTCTTAAGTTGTTAAAATCTTCATGGTGAGCCATTCAACTCTCTCCTCATACTTGATACAAAAGCACGATAAACACAGGCCAGAAACTCATCAGCCTGTTGGTTGGTTCACTATCCGTCTGGTGCTCCCTTTTGTAGGAGCCCTTATCACATCACCAGGGCTGATCCGGCTCAGGATTATAGCTGATTTTCCGCAGGTGGCATCACTTGCTGGTGATACGAAGGAGGCATGTTAGCCACCTCCAAAACACTGAGTCTCCTCCTGGGAGGAGCCTGCAGAACCCCAGTCCAGCCTCTGCACCACAATGCTCCTTAGTGCCACTCCCGTCTTGCTGCCCTGGCCTTTAGCTGTGGCCAGAACCTCGCTGGATTGTCGATAAATGTCACCCATACACCACGTCTAAGCTTGGGGTCCAGATGTGACTATGTTTCTTATTTTATTCCCATTGATGGATTGTTTGATCTTTGTGTAATCGTGTCAGCAGGAAGGCCAGCACCGCCCTCTTGAGGCCTCCCCGAGCCGCCTCTGTCTATAACAGTCCTAGCGCCCCAGGGGATCGGGTCTGAAGCCTGGCACTCAGACAGAATGACAGCTGGAGAGACAGGAATCCACTTCTGCTGTGGCTTCTGCTGAGGCTCGATGTGGCCATAAAAAGGGAGCCCACAATCCCTGACGTCACTTGACTCGCTGCAGGGATGTTCCCACACTGCCCCGTTTCCCCCCAGAATCCGAGTGCTTTCTGCTTGTTCCCGAAGGCCCCACCCCGAGGGAGCACTGGGTCCAGTGGAGCGTCCAACCTGAATCCCCGCCAGCACTTAGGGCTTTGGTGGGGCCTGGAACATCAACTAACCTCCCCTTAGGGGCCCGTTTGTCCTTTCCAGCCAACAGACCTAGGTCATCAGCACTTTAACTCACCTGAGGGTGTTTTCCTCACTTCAGGGGCAGTGAGGACGGGGCTTCTTCACACTCCAAGTGCCCCCGGTCTGGGTGCAGACAGCCTGGCTCGCCCCCCAGTCCTGCAGGTCCCGGCCACACCTGCTGCTGGTCACAGTCTGTTCTGTGTTCTCTTCCAGGACGAGAGGTGCACTCTGCCCCCTGCCCCGCCCCCACCAGCGGTGACAGAGGCGGCAGACAGGCAGGTGAGCTGGGGCCTGAGACCGTGCCCACAGATCAGTGCCCCAGAGGCCGCTGGTGACTAGAGGGACCACGGGGTGGAAGGCAGCATGGGATGGGTGGAGGAGGAAGGCTCAGGATAAGGAGATGAAAGGGGGAACGGACAGCACTGTGAGGACCTCGACCATGAAAGGGAAGAGAAAAGACAGTGACAGCTGGAGTGGTGTTAGCATTAAAAGCTGCGGGCTTTTTCATTTAATTTTATTAATTACTATTACATATAGTGACATATATTTATTTGATTGAAGATTATGTGCCATGTCATATAACAGGATATAGTATGTTATTATTTATTAAATAATACATAATAGTAGATATACTAGCATATTATGTTCTGTTTATTTATTATCAGATAGTATATAATACATATATAGGTATTTTTATACATAATATATAATTCATGCATCTATATATATAACACATAATAATGTAGGATTATGATTAATATATTTTATAACAAGATTACATAACAATAATGATGTAATATTACCCATTGTATGTCTTGGTTCATGACACATTCTCACCTTAGGTGCCTGTCAGAGGTATTTATGTATTAAAATTAATATTATAAGAAACAGATGTGAACCTTTCACCCAGCATCAGAACAGGAGTATTTACAGTGACATACTGTGTCCTATCCTGCTCTTGGCCTCTTCTCACAGGAAGTAACCAGCATCCTGAATCCTGGCTTACACTTGCCTTGTGTTGCTTTCACACACACAACATTTAAGATCAGTTAAAACAAGTGAACTGCAGGTACATGCAACGAAGTGGATGAATCACACACTCCATGTTAAATTGAAAAAGTAAGCCCTAGAAGGTAGCCGATAGTGTGCTATGCTTTTAACTGTATATATATATGTCAACTAACCTCACTGAATTAAGAACAACTACAGCTAGCGTCCAGGTGGGAGAGGGACAGAGAAAAGGTGAGGTGAGCAGGTTTGCTGCAGGTGAGTGAGTTCCTTTCCAGTGACATGTCATTCTCTCTGAAGCAGGAGGCAAGGCCATCTGCTGGGAGTCAGGGAAGAGACAGAGGGAAGGTTAGAGGTGTGCAGAGAGCAGAGAATGTTGACACCACTGAGTGGTAAGTGGGGAAATGTGCTCACTAAGAAAATCCTGGAGGATTGCCTGGCAGGGGCAACATGGTGGGGCATTGATTTGGTCAGTCTTAGAAACTGTGCTGGGAGAGCCTGCTGCCTGCAGGCTCAGAACAAAGTAGAGCTGGGTGAACCGAGATGGGAAGTCGGCCTGGTGAGGAACTGAAAAGGTCAAGGCTCAAGGGGGTTTTGTTTGTCATAAAGAGAGTGCTGACTGTGGATGCCAGAGCTGGAAGGTGGGGAAGTGGAAGTAAGAGGAACGTGGGACAGGCAGGAAAAGCAGAGGAGTCAGCGCATGATGCCCAGTGAGGGTGAAGGAGGGGCAGGGAGGCTGGTGGAGAAGCAGCTGGATGCTAGAGGTGGGCACTTAAAAGAGAGAGGCTGGACCTGGGTGGAGACACGATCCGGGTATGAGCCTGGGGGTAGGGTGAATGGGGGGTGGCTGGCTCAGGCTGACAGTGAAGAAGACCCTAAAATGACCATACTGGGTGGTGGAGGGAGAATGAACTTTGAGCGTCTTGATGGTAGGAGGCGAGGCAATACAGAGCTGGTGGTCCAGGTGCTCCTGACTGAGGCAGATGAGCAGGGAGGCCAGGGTGACAGGCACTGCTAGGAAAGGATCTGGGTTTTCCAGGTGCTCCCACGAGAGGAGAAGCAATCATCTGAAGGAGGAAAGTGAGCACAAGGAGGTCAACCCAGGCTCCTGATCAAACGGGGGTTGTGAGGGGGCAAAACGTCAACTCCAGAGATGGTGGCCCAGGAAGCAGGGACCACGGGTGAAGTGAGGGTGCACTCAGAGAAGAGAGGGGGAAAAGTCTTCTGGGTGTAGGGGGAAGAGAGGCCCCAGGACAAAGGAGAACAAAGGCACAGTGATGAGGATGGACTGGCTCTATGGTGACACTGAAGGGCTGGCTGGATCTTTGTTCTGAGGGCTTAGTTTGGGTGGGCTACTGGCCTCATGAAGACTCCCCTCTCAGCAGCCTGGACAGACGCTCCCGCTCCTGAGAGCTGTGTGGCCAACACTACTCCCGTAGTGGCTCTACCTCCATCTTCTATCAGACTTCCCTGCCCAGCCCCCGACCGCCAGAG
>NC_045731.1:20483488-20531701 GCF_009834535.1 Camelus ferus
GGCCGACTCAGGCCACTTCTCTATACAGAGGCGTGTTAGAAGCGCAGAAAGCCAACTAGCGAGCAACAATGACAAAACTGACCCATCAGCATTTGGACATCATCTGCTCTGAAACAAACCTCTAAAATCTCTTCTTCCTATTAGTAGATGGTTTTCAAAAATATTCCCAAGGAGCTGAATCTCACTTCATTATTCTGGATTTCTTGGAACTTCTATGAGTTTAACTGCAGGCTTGATTTTCTGCAGAACGTCTGCAGGGAAGCCAGGCAGAACACGTGACCAGACCCTGCAGGCCACGGTTGAGGCCTCCGGTCAAAACATCCTTGTTGTGCAGAGCCTACTTTCATGGGACCATTTTCATGACTGCTGTAATTAGTCCTCATCCAAGTGTCCCACAGACAATGTTTCTAGGTAAAACGTGGCCTGACGCAGATGAGTAGTGGGGATGTGTGATGCAGATGGAAGACAGACTGGAAGGAGTGATGGGAAATGTTTCCTCAGGCTTCAGTTTGGAAGATTTCTGATTTTCATATAGACATTAAACTGGGTCAGGCTGAAGCACCGTTTGCTCTAAGACGGGGTGATGTACACGTATCCCTACAACTTCTAAAAAATATGTTGAAGCTGGACGTGACAGCCTAGGGGACAGACAGCTTAGAGTGACACCTACGTTCCAGGATGCCTATGATCTCGGGCTCACAAAGAGGAAAAGAATACACATATTTTGCCTGTGCAGTTCTATGTGAAATTATTTTGACCCTTGCCGGATGGTGTAAGATCAGAGATCATGTAGTCTTTCTTACATCGCAAAGACGACAGTTCTTCTTGATGAGTCAGCAGACTGTTTCCAATGGCCCGGGGTCTGTGCCAGACATTAGCTGTCTAGACAAGTACCACACAGCCACCCATCCCTCAAGGAGATCACAGTGTGTAGTGGAAGAGACAAATTTAAATAGGTTTTCAAAACAATGTGGTAAGAGTCACTTGGCATCATGTGTACTGTATGTTCAGAGGGGCTCTTGCACTACCTGGGGCTGGGTTCTAGAAGGTAGGGAAGGTGTCAGAGAGGAAACGCTTTCTGCCCTGACGTTTGAAGGATTCCAGCAAATCTCTAGACCAGGAGATTGTGTGGTGGGGACGGGATTCTCGCCAGCTTGCGTGTCTCGTGCAGACGCCTGGTCGTGTTTAAGAGCACTTTGTACTTAGGGAAGGAAGGTCAGTGAGGCTAGAGGCTGTGGGGAAGTAACAGAAGCTGAGGCTGAAAAAAAGCAGCAACTAGGTGATGAGAAGATGTGACTTTAAATCAGGGAGCGTGGACTTCCTCACATACACAGCGGGGAATTCTTTGGGGTTTTAAGGAGGAGAGTGACACAGATTAGTCATTAAAAGTGAGCAAAGTGGATTGTTCACTCTAAAGAACAGCACTGGGGGAGACTAGCAAGGGGTGTGAATTAATGCAGTGGGGAGTGAGGGGCGGGGACTTAGTTGGGGGACATTAAGGAATAGAATTGTAGTACTGACGGGGGTGAAAGAGTAGAAAAGTAAAGGAAAACTCCAAGATGTACGGCTCGGAAATCAGATGGGATAGTGATGCCATTGTTTGAAGAAGTAAATCTAGTTGTGAGCGAGTGTAAATCCAAACATACAGAGCTTGAGATTTTATGGGCTAATCAAGTGGGAATGTCTACTTGTCAATTATAAGTATATTTCTGGGACTGAACTGAGATGTCCATGCTGGAAAAGATTTGACAGTTAATCAGTGGACTGAGAGCAGTCAAAGCCACGGGAATAAATGCCACCCACTGACAGTTTACCAAAGAAAAGGGAAGGAGGGCACTTCTGGTTCAGAAAATATAGCAGATCAGAAACTTGAAGACCCACTCACTGAAGACACATAAAAACATAGGACATAATGCCGCCAATCTTTTCTTGTTCTTTTACAGGCACCTTTATTGTGGTATGATTCCTGTACAGTAAAATACACATATTTCACATGTAGTATTTGATGAATTTGATAAATGTCTACACCCAGAAAACCATCACCACAATCAAGATAGATAACATTTCCATCACTCCCCAAGAGGGGCACTTTTCGAATTCCCATATTTATCCCTTCCCATCCCCTTTTCTCTCTGGTAACCGAAAGTTTGTTTCTCTAACTCTGTGGGTCTGTTTCTCTTTTGTAGCTAAGTTCACTTGTGTCATTTGTAGATTCCATATTTAAGTGATATCATATGGCATTTTTCTCTTTTTCTGGCTTACTTCACTTAGAATGACTATCTCTACGTCCATCCATGTTGCTGCAAATGAAATTATTTGGGTTTTTCATGGCTGTATAGTATTCCATTGTATAAATATACTACTACTTCTTTATCCAGTCAGCTGTCGATGGACATTTGGGTTGTTGCCATGTACCGGCTATTATAAATAGTGCTGCTGTGAGCATAGAAGTGCATGTGACTTTTTGAATGAGAGTTTTCTTCTGACATATGCCTGGGAGTGGGAAGGCTGGATCATGAGTTAAGTCAATTTTCAGTTTTTAAAGGAACCTCCACACTGTCTTCTCTAGTGACAGTGCAGCCCATTTTGTGAAAGCAGAGCCATGCTCAGAAAGAAACAGGTATTTCTAGGGGCCAGACATGAAGTGCAGTGAGTTTGGCCTGTTCAAGAATCTGAGGGCAGTCTGCCAGGGCTGGAGGAGAGTGACAAGGGAAGTGTGGTACAGGTAGGATTCAGACCACGTGGGGACCTGACAGGCTGTGATAAGGAGCCTGGACTTCCAGTCATCCCTTGGTAACCATGGGGCACTGGTTCCAGGACTCCCCCCGACGTCAACATCCATGGATGCTGACGCCTCTTGTATAAAATGACATAGGACTTGCATGGAAATCATGTACATCCTCCCATGTACTTTTTTTTATATATATTCAAACTTTTTTTTATTGAGTTATAGTCATTTTACAATGGTGTATCAAATTCCAGCATACAGCACAAGTTTTCAGTTATACATGAATATACACATATATTTGTTGTCACTTTCTCTTTCGCTGTGTCCTCCTGTGTACTTTAAATTATCTCTAGATTACACATGGTATCTAATACAACATGAATGCTATGTATGGCAAATTCAAGTGTTGCTTTTTGAAACTTTCTGTTTTTTTCCCGAATATTTTCAATCCACAGTTAGTTGAATCTGCTGGATAGGGAGCCCCTAGATACGGAGAACCCCCAAGCTCCTCCTTCCCACCTCCTAAATTTCCACTGCAAGCACTGAAGTGTTCCAAACATAGAAGAGCGCCATCTACCTGCTGGAAATCCTGAGGAATTCCTTCAGCGTATGTAGCGTAGGAGAGAAGGCTTAGGGCCACTAGTGGGAAAGGAGGGCCTGCCTGGAGAGGAAAGATGAAGGACCGCAGTGGAAGCCAGCTCGTACCCTTACTGGAGCTAGCTGATAGCAGTGAGGGACGACGAGGAACTGGGGACACGTCGCGTGGATGGCGATCCTGGCTGCCATGTGCAGGGTTCACATAGCTGGGACCCAGTTTGCAAGATCAAAATAACAAGGGGGGAGAGGGGCTGCCTCAGCCCCGGGATCCTGACAACGGCCACAGCGCCGTGACCCCAGCTAATGCGGCTCCCCTAGTAAGCCAGAAAAAGGAAACTCTGAGCCAAGATATTGCAGATTCCACCACAGCCACACGGATAACTAGATCTCTAACCTGACAAAATGTAACCACCAAAAATAGGTATCTTTCCTTTTCTCTTCCTTTGGACCTTTGGACAGGGAGCCACACATCTCTGACGGGAACCACCTTTAATCCGTTAGAGAGCTCACTTTTTCAGGAATAAGCATGGGGAAAAAGAGTGGGGTGATGGTTTAAAGTGGAAGCCAAAGCGGAAGCCCATCTGAGAAATGGTAAAAACATGCTTCTCAATGAATTCGAGATATGGCAAAAAGAAGGAGGAAGGTTAAGGAAATCTCTATTAATATCCATTCACCATACAAGACTAGACAGCCATAAAAAGACAGCACCTTAAATTAAGAATTTTTTTTTTTTTTGCTAATGAAATACAATGCCTTATTTTAAAACAAGGCTTGGGCCATCAACAACACGCTGAGGGTTGTTGATCAGGAGAACATAAATCTGCATATAGATATGTAAGTGTTCCAAGTCCACCGCTCAAAAAAATTACTCAATCATGTGTCAAGTTGATTGGGAAATCCCGATAAGTAAATAACTGAAAAGTGGGAAAGACATGGGATTAAATAGTGGTAGTGAGCAATGAAATCCAAGGTGTTTATACCTATATTTTCTTTGTTAATATAACAAACTTAAAGCAACTGTCTAAAAAGTAGTAACTGGAGCACACACACACACACAATTTGGAACAGCAGAGAGGTAAAATATGCTAAATTTATCATTATTAAGGAACAGGATCTAATAGATTATTTCACTTTTGAGACTCTTATAGGAATACTGGTTCAATTACATATAAAGTTATGAACTTAGAGATCATTTATAAAAATTTAGAGAGAATTTTCATTAAGAGGCAATATAGCTTCCAAATAACTGAAGAGAAAATTAACAATAAAAAAATTAATCAATCTATGTAATATGGAGTAACAGAGACCGTATTTACCATCCTAAAGTAAACCACAAAATGGATAAAATATATGAAGCAATGATTTTTAAGACACGTGAAAACGATCATCCACTAGGACCTTGTCCTGCCACCTCCATACCAAGACTGCTAGGCCTCCCACTGCCATCACCAAGGATGTCCACCTGGAGGCGACATTGCCTCCCTCTGCTCCTACTGCAGAGCCAGTCCTGAGCAGTCCTTTTCCAGGTTTCGGCAGGCAGCTCCCAGAAGTGCTCTCTTGGGCCTTTGTACATTTTAGCCACCAGCAAAGGGATCAAGGATGAGCAGTGAGCCTCCTTCCTCATCCAAGGCCTAGGAAACTATCTGACTTCTTAGCAGCCCTTCACCCTTGTCTGCTGTCTGGTACTCTCCGCCCGGCTTCCCGAGTCCCCGGCTTGGGCAGCCTGCACGCTGGCCACAGCCCATCAGAGTCTGTTCCCCCGCCAAGAGGCCATGCGTGATCGTGAGCAGGGCTCCAGGCCTCTGGAGCAGCATGGCTTGGACTGCACCCTGGTCCTGGGCTCGTGAGCTTCATGCCCTTGGTTTAGTCAGTTAACATCTCTAAGCTACAGTTTTCCCATCAGTAAAATGAAGACATAATCAATATGGAAAAAAATCAGAATCTGAGGGGGACTAAATTTCTGGTGATTGAAAATTATTTTAAATTTGAATTATACAGCAAAGGACATCATAAAATTTTTACTACTTCATAATTCTAAATGAGAGCTTCTACTATTAAAACTAATGCATGCACGTACACACAAACACACGTGCAGACACACTGGCTCTGCTCCACATACATCCTCATGTGCACACACACATGGAGTCATGTACCACACACACACATACCATACACACAACCACACACGTCCTCAGGCGCACACACACACATAACAAACAGAACCACATACATCCCCAGTTGTGCGTGCACGCACACACAGTCACAGTCATGTACCACACACGTCCCCAGGTGCGCATGTGTGCACACACACGTCATACACACTTTGGCGTTTTTCTAAATCAATTTACAATTGAGGGTCACAGTGTCCATTTTTTTATCCACTCAGAAGTTCTTGACTTTGGAGAGTGAAGTAGGAGCCCTTCCACTCTGGAGATAGTGTTTACCACTTACAGTCTCAGTAGAGCCAACATAACTGCTCTGGACCTTTGGAAGTGCAGAGCCAGAGCATACCTGGGAGCTCACATCCTATACATGTAAACATGTTAAGTGCAGTAGGTTCTAAACTCCTGCCTTTACAAATATACATTCATTATAAGGGGGAAGTCCAGGTTCAAATTTAGAATTCCCAGACTCAGGGGAGTCCCGCAAAGAAAGTGAGCGTGTGGGGATAGCTGATTCCCAGTCTTTGATCACTAGCCTGACCATTTTCTTCCCAATGCTGGGTCCATCCCTTGCCACAAGTGGCCTTGGATGTGCACAGGGGGACACTCAGACCTCACATCCGGGCTCTGCCCATACCCTCCATGACAACAGCTGCCCGTTGGCTTCTCTGTGAGTCCTGGGAATCTGAACTCCAGGGAGAGCCGGTGCAGGCACTAGAAATGGGTCAGGGGCTGTTGAGGTAAGGCATTTGGAGTCCTGGGTTTCTAGAGCATGGGATGGAGCCAATAACCGTGTCCCCTTGCCCTGCTGACTCCACCCCATGGAGGGTGTGGCCAGAGGAAGTGTCAGGGCCAGAGGGACCCTCTGTAGTGCAGGACTCAGGGCAGCAGGCCCCCTTGCTGGGGTCTAAGGGCAGAAACCCTAAGGAGAGGTCTGAGGAGGCTGTAAGGTATCTTCATTCCCATTATTTAAAAAAAATTAAAAGCTTACCACAGGCGTGGGTGGAAAGGATTTTGTTAGAACAAGAGAAGGCACTTGCCAATGTCTGGCCATAGAGGGCTGGTGGGTTTGCCAGGTTCATGAGGAACCAAGAGGCCGTTAGTCTCCACAGGGACTAAACACCTCCTGAATTCCTTCGGGTGAGACAAGGAACCCTCTTAAGTTGTTAAAATCTTCATGGTGAGCCATTCAACTCTCTCCTCATTCTTGATATAAAAGCACGAAAACACAGGCCAGAAACTCATCAGCCTGTTGGTTGGTTCACTATCCGTCTGGGGCCCCCTCTTGTAGGAGCCCTTATCACATCACCAGGGCTGATCCGGCTCAGGATTATAGCTGATTTTCCGCAGGTGGCATCACTTGCTGGTGACATGAAGGAACCATGTTAGCCACCTCCAAAACACTGAGTCTCCTCCTGGGAGGAGCCTGCAGACCCCCAGTCCAGCCTCTGCACCACGATGCTCCTTAGTGCCACTCCCGTCTTGCTGCCCTTCCCTCTAGCTCTGGCCAGAACCTCGCTGGATTGTTGATAAATGTCACACATACACCACGTCTAAGCTTGGGGTCCAGATGTGACTATGTTTCTTATTTTCTTCCCATCGATGGATTGTTTGATCTTTGTGTAATCGTGTCAGCAGGAAGGCCAGTACCGCCCTCTTGAGGCCTCCCCGAGCCGCCTCTGTCTATAACTGTCCTAGCGCCCCAGGGGATCGGGTCTGAAGCCTGGCACTCAGACACGAGGATGACAGCTGGAGAGACAGGAATCCACTCCTGCTGTGGCTTCTGCTGAGGCTCGATGTGGCCATACAAGTGGATCCCACAGGCCCTGACTTCACTTGACTCGCTGCAGGGATGCTCCCACACTGCCCCGTTCCCCCCCAGAGACAGAGGGCTTTCTGCTTGTTCCCGAAGGCCCCACCCCCGAGGGGTCACTGGGTCCAGTGGAGCATCCAGCCTGGTTCCTCGCCAGCCCTTAGGGCTTTGGTGGGGCCTGGAACATCAACTACCCTCCCCTTAGGGGCCCGTTTGTCCTTTCCAGCCAACAGACCTAGGTCATAAGCACTTTAACTCACCTGAGGGTGTTTTCTTCACTTCAGGGGCAGTGAGGACGGGGCTTCTGCACACTCCAAGTGCCCCAGGTCTGGATGCAGACAGTCTGGCTCTCCCCCCAGTCCTGCAGTTCCCGGCCACACCTGCTGCTGGTCACAGTCTGTGCTGTGTTCTCTTCCAGGACAAGGGGTGCACTCTGACCCCCACCCCGCCCCCACCAGCGGTGGCAGAGGCGGCGGACAGGCAGGTGAGCTGGGGCCTGAGACCGTGCCCGCAGATCAGTGCCCCAGAGGCCGCTGGTGACTAGAGGGGCCACGGGCAGAAGGCAGCATGGGATGGGAGGAGGAGGAAGGTTCAGGATAAGGAGATGAAAGGGGGAACGGGCAGCACTGTGAGGACCTCGGCCATGAAACGGAAGAGAAAAGACAGTGACAGCTGTAGTGGTGTCAGCATTAAAAGCTGCGGGCTTTTTCATTTAATTTTATTAATTATCATTACATATAGTGACATATTTTTATTTGATTGAAGATTATGTGCCATGTCATATAACAGGATATAGTATGTTATTATTTATTAAATAATACATAATAGTAGATATACTAGCATATTATGTTCTGTTTATTATCAGATAGTATATAATACATATGTAGGTATTTTTATACATAATATATAATTCATGCATCTATATAATACATAACACCTAACAATGTAGGATTATAATTAATATATTTTATAACAAGATTACATAACAATAATGATGTAATATTACCCATTGTACGTCTTGGTTCATGACACATTCTCACCTTAGGTGCCTGTCAGAGGTATTTATGCATTAAAATTAATATTATAAGAAATAGTTTTGAACCTTTCACCCAACATCAGAACAGGACTATTGACAGTGACATACTGTGTCCTCTTTCCCTATCCTGCTCTTGGCCTCTTCTCACAGGAAGTAACCAGCATCCTGAATCCTGGCTTAGCCTTCTCTTGTGTTACTTTCACACACACATTTAAGATCAGTTAAAACAAGTGAACTGCAGTTACAAGCAGCAAAATGGATGAATCATACACTCTATGTTAAATTGAAAAAGTAAGCCCTAGAAGGTAGCCGATAGTGTGCTATGCTTTTAACTGTGTATATATATGTCAACTAACCTCACTGAATTAAGAACTACAGCTAAAGTCCAGGTGGGAGAGGGACAGATAAAAGGTGAGGTGAGCAGATTTGATGCAGGTGAGTGAGTTCCTTTCCAGTAACATGTCATTCTCTCTGAAGCAGGAGGCAAGGCCATCTGCTGGGAGTCAGGGAAGAGACAGAGGGAAGGTTAGAGGTGTGCAGAGAGCAGAGAATGTTGACACCACTGAGTGGTAAGTGGGGAAATGTGCTCACTAGAGAAACCCTGGAGGATTTCCTGGCAGCAGCAACACGGTGGGCATTGATTTGCAGTCTTAGAAACCTGTGCAGGGAGAGCCTGCTGCCTGCAGGCTCAGAAAAAGTAGAGCTGGGTGAACCGAGATGGAAGTCGGCCTGGTGAGGAACTGGAAAGGTCAAGGCTCAAGGGGGTTTTGTTTGTCATAAAGAGAGTGCTGACTGTGGATGCAGAGCCAGAAGGTGGGGAAGTGGAAGTAAGAGGAACATGGACAGGCAGGAACGAAGAGGAGTCAGTGCATGATGCCCCAAGAGGGTGAAGGGGGACCAGGGAGGTTGGTGGAGAAGCAGCTGGACGGCTAGAGGTGGGCACTTAAAGGAGAGGGGCTGGACCTGGGGTGGAGACCCGAGCGGGTATGAGCTCAGGGGTAGGGTGAATGGGGGGTGGCTGGCTCAGGCTGACGGAGAAGAAGACCCTAAAATGACCATACTGGGTGGTGGAGGGAGAATGAACTTTAAGGTCTTGATGGTAGGAGGCGAGGCAATACAGAGCTGGTGGTCCAGGTGCTCCTGACTGAGGCAGATGATCAGGGAGGCCAGGGTGGCAGGCACTGCTAGGAAAGGATATGGGTTTTCCAGGTGCTCCCACGAGAGAAGGAGCAATCATCTGAAGGTGGAAAGTGAGCCCAAGGAAGTCAACCCAGCCTCCTGATCAAACGGGGGGGGGTGTGAGAGGGCAAAGAGATGGTTGCCCAGGAAGCATGGACCACGGGTGAAGTGAGGGGACACTCAGAGAAGAGAGGGAGAAGAGTCTTCTGGGTGTAGGGGGAAGAGAGGCCCCAGGACAAAGGAGCACAGAGGCACAGTGATGAGGATGGACTGGCTCTATGGTGACACTGCAGGGATGGCTGGATCTTTGTCCTGAGGGCTTAGTTTGGGTGGGCTACTGGCCTCATGAGGACTCCCCTCTCAGCAGCCTGGACAGAAGCTCCCGCTCCTGAGAGCTGTGTGGCCACCACTGTTCCCGGAGTGGCTCTACCTCCATCTTCTATCAGACTTTCCTGCCCAGCCCCCGACCGCCAGCGAGGGAGCCTGGGCCTGGCAGCTCTTTCCCGTGGAGGGACACAGGCTTCTTGGAGAAGCAGGCTGATCTTACTTTTCTCCGTAACCCAGGGCCTAGCAAAGCGCCGGCCTATGAGTGGGCCGTGCAGAGGCTCAGATACTTACTAAATTAACTCAAAGCAGTAGAATAGCAGAGCTGGAGGAAGTGACCACTGAGCTCACAGAGTTCACTGCCCACACCCCCATTCTACAGATGAGGAAACACAGACCAAGAGGTGAAGCAGCCTTGGCCAAGGTCATGCCCCTCCTTAATGCTGGCCTGTGTCGGGCATGCCAAATGAGCTGCAGTGAAGGGCCTGAGAGGGGGCTATGGGGCCAGAGAGCTTGGGTTCAAGTCCCAGCTCTGCCATTTACTAGCTGTGTGATTAATAACTGTCTTTCCTGTAAAGTGCCACCTCATTGGATTGTCGTGAACACAGAGTTCCTGAAACAGCAGGGCAGAGTTCTGTAAGGGTTTGCTGTTGCTTTGGTTACTATTATTACCACCAAGTGAACCCTGAAATGAAGAACAAAGACAGCAAGAATTTTTATTTTAAAGGATTTTAAAATCCGATGATGAATGTTTGATTTCATCTATTCAAGTTTGCATTTGACCCTTATTAACAGCTACACAATGGGTGACCTTTGAGGCAATGTTGCTTCATGTCTTTAATTCTCACTAACGACACAGGCTACTCAACAGGAAGCAGTTTTTTTCAAGGAAGAGGGACAAAAGTTAGCAATATCTCCGTACCCCTTGGTTCCCAGTGAGTTGGTTGTGACCTGTCAACCCAACTTTGGGGAAGTGCCCGCTCCTCCTGGGCTCACTGCACTGCCCCGCGGCCTACAGGGGGCGCTGTACCCCCACACGAACCCAGTCTCTTGGTTCATATCTTTGCTTCAGATCCCTCAAGGACTGCCCATGCACCAGGGCCCCATCTGCCCCACCAGCCTCACCTGCTGGACTCCAGGACACCATCCTGTGTCTCAACCATCCTCTGCTCCTACGCCCGCCCCACTACTCTTCACTTTGTCCTTCAAGTGTGGGCTCCTGTGGCTCGCCACCCAGCAGGGGTCTCCCCATCCTCCACCTCGGGTAACTGCATCGTCCTGCAAAGTGCCTAGCCAACCCGCGTGGAGGCAGGAAGAATACAGAACAACAGGTGCTCAGAGGGGCTGCCATTCCCACTGCAGGGGCCCTGGAGAGATTTCTCCCAGCTGGTTATTCACAGGCTCTGAAGGTGTGGAATCTCGATCTCACCAATTTAAACGGTATCATCACTAATTACAAAAGCAATCTTCTTTTCAGTAGCAAAAGCAGAAAATACTTTGTGCTCCACACCTCCAACTTTCTTCCTCTGCCTTCAGAGGTGATTATCACTCTCTGGGCAAGGGTAGAAAGCAACACACAGAATATTACTTTTCAATGTTTATTTCCCATTCTGAAGATTGCTTTCCCAGAACCGATGAAGGCTAGGATGGTTTGGCTTCCCTGGACTGAGGAATCAGAGGCGCAGGGGGGAGGGGGGTGGGGAGATAATTCAGCATTATTGAACAAAACAGAGATATTAAAAGGTTCTACTCTAAACAGAAAGGAAGCAGGATGCTATAGAAATGGGAAAACCATAGTTGGAAATGCAATAACGAGTTACAAGAGAATAAACATGAAGATGTAAAAAAGAAAAAGTACATCAAAATACAAAAAGGTGGGAATGGGAGATAGTAGCAAGAAAAGATAGATTTTTTTCTCTTTCTTTTCTTTTTCTCATTATTATTAGGATGTGTTGGAGCCTACGTGATTACCAGTCTATAGGAAATAGATATAGTAATGGGTTGATATACTTGAAGTAGCAAGAAAAGATAGATTTTTTTCTCTTTCTTTTCTTTTTCTCATTATTCTTAGGATGTGTTGGAGCCTACGTGATTACCAGTCTATAGGAAATAGATATAGTAATGGGTTGATATACTTGAAAAATAAGGTAACCCCAAATCGAAAGCATACAATAGAGTAGCAAAAAACAAAACCCAAAAAGAAACAAACTCAAAATGGCTTAAAGACTTAAACATTAGACAAGACGCTATAAACCTCTCAGAAGAAAACATAGGCAAAACATCATTTGACATACATCTCAGCAAGTTTTCCTAGGGCAATCCACCCAAGCAAGAGAAATAAAAGCCAAAATAAACAAATGGGACCTAATTACACCTATCAGCTTTTTCACAGCAATAGAAACCGTAAACAAAACAAAAAGACAACCTATGGAATGGGAGAAAATATTTGCAAAAGATGAGACTGAACATGGCTTAACTTCTAGACTATATAAATAGTTCATACAACTTAATAAAAAAATAAACATCCCAGTCCAAAAATGGGCAGAACAACTAAACAAGCAATTCTCCAATGAAGATATACAAATTGCCAATAGGCATAGAAAAAAAGGCTCAATATCGCTAATTATCATAGAAATGCAAATCAAAACTATAATGTTATCATCTCACACTAGTCAGAATTGCCACCATTCAAAAATCCACAAACCATAAATGCTGGAGAGGCTGTGGAGAACCTCTCCACAGGGAACTCTCCTACATTTTTGGTGGGAAATTAGTTTGGTGCAGCCACTGTGGAAAACAGTATGGAGATTCCTCAAAAGACTAAAAAAAGACTTATCATTTGATCCAGCAATCCCACTACTGGGCATATATCCAGAGGGAACCTTCATTCCAAAATATACCTGCACCCCAATGATCACAGCAGCATTGTTTACAATGGCCAAGACATAGAAGCAACCTAAAGGCCCACTGACAGATGACTGGATAAAGATGTAGTATTTAGATATAAAAGAATATTACTCAGTCATAATAAAGAAGGAAATAATGCCATTTACATCAACATGGATGGACCTGGAGATTATCACACTAAAGTGAAATAACTCAGACAGAGGAAGACAAGTATTATATGATATCACTTATATGTGGAATTTTTAAAAATGGTACAAATGAACTTATTTACAAAACAAAAACACACTCACAGACTTAGAAAACAGACTTAGGAGTTTCGGATTATCAATTACAAACTACTATATGTAAAACAGAGAAACAACAAGGATTCACTGTAGAACACAGGGGAAAATATTCTGTATCTTGCAACCTATAATGGAAAAGAACCTGAAAAAGAATAGACTATGTATATGTGCAAATGAATCTCTATGCTGTATACCTGAAACTAACAAAACATTGTAAATCAACCACATTTCAATTAAAAAAAAGATAAGCTCTAAATAGCTTTATTCAAAAAAATGTTCAACCCTTACCTCTTACAGAAAGTAAAATGGGAACTTGAGTAGGACCAAATTATACTGAATGAGAGGTTACATACCTTCTCCAGCACGTGGCCCATTCTACACACACATCGTGTTTTCCTTCAGCTAAGAATGGCCCTTACTGCCCAGGGAGAGAGTCCTGCTGGGACAAGGCCTCTGTGGCAGTGGCCTCCTTGTCACCACTCCATCTCACCAGGAGGCCAGGGTTTTCAGAGGGGAGGGAACACAGAGCTCATACACTTCAGATCTATTTCCTGAGAAAAACTATGGAAAGACCAAATTCACCTGAAGTGCAGGAAACATGAGCAGGGCCCCTAAGCAGACCGACAAGCCCGAAGCAAGGCAGCCCGATGTTCACATCGGAACCAGAACAACAACCGTCTGGCCCCAGTTAAACGATCACCATCTCACCTGCAATGAAGTGTTCATACTCAGAGTCAGGGATGTTTCTGTTGAGACTTGAGAGATCAAAAAGTCAGACCAGGGAATCAGGACCTGGTGGATGTCCAGGCTCTGCCAATGGTAGAGGCGGCCCCAAGGGGGTAGCACCAGCACCGACTCCTCCATTTTCAGCAGGGTCTTCAGGAAGAAGGCGATGTGGATACAGACGCCCCTAAGGAGGCTGAAGCCCTCTGGAGGGTTGACGTCACACAGAAGGTACCTTGCAGGGAGCAAAGGAGAGCGGGTCTTCAGGGCCAGGCCTCTGCACAGGAATCCAGGCTTAGATAGAACAGATACAATGGGAATCCCTGCACAACACATGGCCTAGACTCAAGGCAGGTTCAGCAGCTACTGGTTTGTATAGTGGAGGCACTGTCCACCCATCTCCATGTGGCCAATTACTTCGAGTCCAGGAGCACATGCAGAAGACATCTTGGCATCTGTCTAATAACGCTAAGCACCTGCCTAGTACCTGAGCACCTGTTCTCCAGGGGCTCTCAAGCTTCTTGGTCTACAGACCCCTGTACACTCTTAATTATTGAGGACTCCAAAAGGCTGCTGTTTATGTGGGTTAAATCTATCAATAGTTCCTGTGTTAGAAGTTAAATTAGAACTTTAAAAAATGCTTTTGGGTTCACTTAAAAATATTAACCTACTACATGTTACCATTAATACTCTTAAGCAAAAAATAAGTATATTTTTCTAAACAAAAATCATTAATGAGAAGAATAGCAGTGATTTTAATTTCTGCAAATCTCTTTTGGACTGGTGAGAGCTGAATTCTATCTGCCTTTATATTCCCTGTTTTGTGGTATCACAGACCAGGTTTTCCCTGGAAAACCCCACAGGAAACTCGGGAGTGCAAGAGTGTGCAAAAGGCAGGTGACATACCGGCATTTCTACGAAAATAGTCTTGCATCTCAGGGGCCTCGGACACACTTTGATAACTGCTGCCCTACCCTAGGCGAGACCGTCCTACACAAAAGCCAGGCAAGTGTCCTGGCTTCTTTAATGAATTACCGCAGCCACACCCCTCCCTTCTCTGTGTTAATGTTTCCCACGACCTCCATTACTGCAGTTGAGGTAATCCTCAACTGGGGCCTCTAATCCCAGAAGACTGCCAACATTGAGAGGGAGGGACCATCTACCATCCCTACACCCCGCACAGTCTATTTTGAGTCAAGCCCTAGATAACTGCTAATCGGCACTGACCCTTGTCTTATTCCTAAGTTTATCGAAGGAGCCAACATCGGGATGGAACTGAAATTTCCCTGCAGATAAACAAGGCTGATAAACCACCCCATTCCAACATCTGATTCTGGGGCTTTTCAATACCCATGTAAGTCCCCACTTCATAAAAGACGGGTCCTCCGCCTGCCCTTCCCGGGGGTTCTGGGAGGCCGCGGCCACCCAAGGCTACCTGGACTCGCAGTCCCAGCCCCAGCGCTCGAGGGGGAGGAAAGCCCGAGGCTGTGCCCCAGCCCTGTTCCCCCCGCCCCAACCCGCTCCCGGTACCACAACCTCTCCCCGTGCCACACTAAACCGGATCCACCCTGGTCCATGTCCACTGGCCCCGCCGACGGCGCGGCCGTACGTTTACCGTCTGTGGGACGCCGCCCCAGACAGGATGTCGGCCGCCGATTGACCAGGCCAGAACTAGTCGCCCAGCCGAGCAAGCCGCCATCCCCAGCAGCAAGCACCTCCATGGTCCCGGGCAGCTGCACACTTCCGGAGCCCGCTGCCCGCCCCAGAAGCGCAGGCCGGCGGAGCGCGGCGCCTGTAGCCATGGCAACGCCGCGAGGCCCTCCCCTAGCCCTTGCGTCTGCGTCCTCCCGAGGCTAGACGTGCGAGGGCAGAAAATGCGGAGCCAATGGGAGCCAGGGCGAGGCCAGGACGCAGGTGGGGGGAGGCTTATGGGGCAGCTGGGCATTGCCGGGGCGGGCAGGGCCACGCGGAAGTCCTCACCTGCAGGTGGCGCCGGCCAGAGGCTGGGGCTGTGCTGCCACCTGTGGGCTGGTGGGCGTGGCGGCGGGGCAGTGGGGCAGTGGGGCGGGGGCACCCTCAGCTGTCCGTATGCGGGGCTCAGCCTGGGCTCCGCGGCCTCCACTTGCACCGGACGTGGACCCAGGCTGCCGGTGGGCAAGATAGAGGACTGAGCCCAGGCACGCATTGCTGGCCAGGTAGGGCACCTGAAGTGCAGATCCGCCAGGCCCGCTGTCAGACTTGAAATCGCGCTGCTGGGCAGTTTCCAAGAATACGGGATCTGTCCCAAGAGGGGATGTAGGGCAGGGGTGCCAGATGCCGGGTTGGGTGCGGTCTTACAGGAAAGCCACGGTGAGAGGGTGTAGACCAGCCCCTTGTTGGCGGGGCTAGGAATTTGGGATATGGGGTGGGGATGGTGTGTGCCATGCTCTGTGGTCTCCCCAAGAACTCTCATCCCCAAGCAAGGGACCCTGCTCCCTCCACCCTTCACTGCATCCCCTGCCTTCCCCAGCACCACTGCCCCTGCCCCGGAGTGTCCCATGACCTCTCCCCACACCGGGCACTGTCCCTGTCCCCGTTACAGGTACTGAGCTCCTGGTGGTTCCAGCCCGAGGGTGGGGGCATTATCTGACCTGTTAGGTTGCCTGGAGCCTTTTTATGAAACCTCAGACCATAATGCAGGCGTGCACAGAGGCCCCTCAAACAGGATTCCCTGCATGGCCCTCCCCACCACACACCCACAGCGCAGCTGCCACACCGGGTAAAGCCTGCCTGAGGGCCGCTGGTCCCTCTCCTCCTTTCCCTGATCAAGAGTGCACCGCCCAAACTGCTGGGTATTTAGGGGGCCTTAGAAGAGCAGCTGGTATTTTCATGGGCAAATATTTGCTCTTTTGGGAAGATTTGAGTGCAAAGGCACTCAAAAGGGATGTAGAGTATGCTTTTTCTGTTGCCCTGGAACTGGTGACTAGGATGCAAACTTAAGTCAAAGCAGTTTTTAGAGAGAGCCGCAAAATATCTAACCCAAAGATCACTGTTCCCCAACAAAGGCAACACCACCTGGCAGGTGGGGGCCTGGTCCCTCTTTCTGGAAGTTGGGGTTTGCACCTTCCAGCTGTGACAGAGCCCGAAACAGCTCTGAACATGCTCCAACAGGCTTTTCCAGCACAAACTGCCTTTATTTTGAATCTGGGTGAAGTAACCAGCTGAGAAATCTGGGTAAATCTCCCTGGGTGTAACCAGGCCGTTTATGCTGAATGAAAGAGCCACTCTCCACTTGTTCACATCTCAGAAATGAATGTGTGTTGAAGCCGTCATTCACGTAGCTTGTTGGGAACACAGAGTTTCGTGGTGAGAAGAACTATGTAAATTACATGTCTATGATGAAGCACTCGCTCGAACTGGGTATTCCAGCGCATACTGCCTTTATTCCAAAACTGGCTTCTCAGAAGACCTGTGGTCTCCACTACAGGTCTGTCTCCAAGCCCAGAGCCAGCATGGTGACTCTGCTCCCCCTGTCTATTCTGGGAGGTCTAGGTGTCCTCCATGGCCCTTCCACCATTGTTTCTTTTGGAAACACCCCCCAGATGAAATGGGCCTGAGAACAGGAGAGCTGGATGCCAGCAGCCACTGCCCAGTGTGTGGCTCCTGGGAGGGGCATCTCCTCTCTGTGGACTCTGATCTCCCCTCCCCTCTCCCTCAGCCCCACCCCTCTCCTTCTGCAGTTCTTGATTGATCCCTGGATAATGGTCCATACCAGGAATGACCTGGGAGGGGTTTTATGAGTCTTTAAGGGGAAAAAAAAAAGAAATCTTTAGACAAATTACTGAAAGTAACTTCCAGCTTTCCTGGGAAAGTCCTCTTTCCAATGTTTAAGGCTAATTGACAGGGTGTCAAGTTGCCTAACCACTCACATCTGAGCAAGTGCTACCTCTCTCTCCAGCTCCCCGCAGCATCCACCTGTGGCAACTTGGCCACAAGAGAGCAAGAAAGCTCTTTCCCCTCGCCAGCACCAGCGTGGCTTTGGAGGCAGTGGAGGCTGAGAGAAAGGGCCCCGCCCTGAGGTTTGGGGGGCCTCCAGCCACAGCCAGAAGAGCCGGGGTTTTCAGAGTGGCCCAGCAGGGAAACAAGGCAAGGCGCCTGGCCCAAGTCTTCCCTGCCCAGAGAGCCCCATGAACTGCTTTGGGCCCCACTCCCCATTTGGGCCCCCTGCAAAAAGGTACCAAGGGATCCACACCTGAGAAGGCAGAAGGTTGGCCCTTTGGCCTGGGGTCCCTGCAGGTGTGTCCTGTGAGACCTGTGGCCACATATCTTCCTTGTTTCTCCAGGTCACTGAAGGGCCTGTGCTGGGCACCTAGGTGCTCAGAGACATGGGAACAACTCTAAACTCTGAAGAAGGACAGAGAGATTGCCTGGAAGCAAGGATTCCAGGGAGATGCCTTGCCCAGAACAGGGGGACTGTGTCCTGAGTAGACCCCTGGGAGGCAATGTGGGGCTGTGGGGTCCTCTTCAGAGAAGGGAGCAGGTGTGCTTTCCGGGGGTGGGGTCCTGCTTTGTCCAGTCATGTCCTTGTGTAAGACTCATTTACAAACACCTCCCAGTCCACCTAGGGGTGGCCCCAGTGGTGGGGGTAGAGGAGGAGAGTGAAGGGTGCAGACTTAGGGTTCCCTGACCCACACAGGGAGCCAAGGGTCAGTGGGAAAATTTTGGGAGTCCAGTGCAGGGGTGGAGTACGAGCACTAAAATCATGCCAAGTCATGCAAAAAAGTGACCCGTAACCACGAGACACAGGTGACCGTACACCAAAGGAGGGAGATAGAAATTAAGACCCAGGCTCTGAGAATCTTGAGAGGGGCTGGAGGGTCCCAGGAGCCCTGAGGAACAGCTCTTCTAGGGTCACAGACATCCCAATACACACATTTCTCATGGATGCTTTTTGGGGTGCAGAGTGAGTTACCAGGATCCTGAACTTAGTATGGAATCCCACCCCCTTGTTCATTATGGTTCCTGGCAATAAATTGCTGTCATTTGTCCCTGGACATGCACAGGGGAGCTGACTGCTGTGGGGGTCACTGCAGGACTACAATTTTCTGGTGTGGGCTCTGTGACCACAGAAACCCAGGGGGATTTCTTAACGGGAGCACCTGGAGACCATGCCTGCAAGGACCACCCTCATGGGATGGCCAAGGAGCCCGTGGTACCCAGGTCACCAGGTGACGAAGTTGTGAGGCTGCCTGGGGTATCCTGGGGGCATGTAGATTTCTGTGGTCAGCACGTGGGCCCAGCACTGCGGATGGCCTGCACAAAGAGGGGCCTGCCCTCCTGATGATGGCTCCTAACACCTGCAGGGAAACTGCTCCCTGGGCTCCTGGAGGTCCATATTGAGAGTGTCCTGCCAGCCATGTGGGGTCACCTTCCCCTGATGCAGAGGCAGATCTCTCCACCTTGAGGCCCAGGGGACACCTGGCTCAGGTCCCACCTGTGTACCCTGGACACGCAGAGCCCCAGAGCTCTGGCACAACCTGGGGTGTGGTCGTCTCGGGGCAGAAAAGGCCCAGGGAAGGGGCTCATTCAGGAGCAGAGGCCACTCTGCAGGGATGCTGGATCTGGCAGCGATGCACTGCTTCAGAACTCCCGAGGGCTGGGTTTCCTAGCTGTGGGATGGAAGGGTCTCTCCTTCCTGCGGTGCAGTGTGGAGAACTAGATCCATCGTCAATGTCAGCCCTGAAAATGGAAGTTGCGCTACCTCCATTCCTGGAAAGAAAAATCAGGCCCCTCCCGCCCAGGTGACTCAGAAAGTCATTCAGCAATTTTCGGGGTCCCCACTTTATGCTTTGAATTAGAGCTGAGCGGCTCAGGAGGCCAGATCCCTGTCCGTCGCTCCAGGAGTAGTCTTTCTGCTGGGGGACAGGATCCTCACAAACACCTGTGTCTTTGTGGGACACTCCCCTCTGACCATCTGGGAGGCAGGGTGCAGTTGTGGGAAATCGTGTTTCCATGAGCAGAGGGCCACCAAGTGGTGGGGGCACAGGAGACTGTGAGAATGAGTCCCGCAGCCTTTCTGGAATAAAAAAACTAGCAAATGTGAAAAAGTGCATAATTTGTTTTATTGAACAATCTGCTTATGTACGTTTGGAGGGCCAGGTTCTAGGACTCTGCATCCCTCCAGGACAATAGCCTCAAGAGAAGAACAGACAGAGCAGGAGGAGATCTGGGCTTTCTCCCAGGAATGAGGCGGAACAGGGATTTCTGCAGATTTGCAAGGAGTCCCCGAACACTGAGCACGGGGTTACAACCCCACGTGACCCCTGTCGTGTTTGGCTTGGGCTCTGGGTCTGGCCTGATCGTGTATTCTTCCAGCTGAGTTCCAGAAACTCAGAGGGTGGACTTACAGGTGCTGCGTTTGGAACCTAGTGAGGAGGTGGAGGGTCCTTTATATTGAGTCCCTTCAGCCTAATATCCGTAGCTGAAGCCCAACACCCCCAGGCCCCCAGGGTGGCCGTGGAGGGAGAGCAAGCCTGGCAGGTGACCTAGGGGTCCCACTGCTGTGTCCCTCCCTTGTCTTCGTTCCCTTTCACCATGGAAGGTGTGATTGTGTCGTGTCATGGTGGCCACCGCAGTGTCCCTCCCAGCAATCTCTCTTCTCCATCAGGTGGGGTTCCCACCCCCGCTCAGCCTTCTCTCTGCATGGATGCAGAAGGACCAGGCCAACATGAAGTTCTGAGCTTGAGCAGTAAGGTGGAAACAAAGAAACCAATGGAAACAAAGAAGCAAGTGATGGTGGCAAAGCTCCCCACCACAGAGAAGCTGCCCTGAGTGGAAGGGAGGGTGTGGGCATGCCAATTTGTTTCCTGTCTCCCAGTGCTCTTAGCTTTCTTATTGCAGACCTGCATGGTTACAACAAAATGATCTGCAAAACTGAAAATATTTCCTCTCTCGCTTTTACAGAAAAGGCTGGCCAGCCTTTGGTCCCTGTACCAGGCAAGTGATTGGAGTTCCTTTCCAGTTTGGAAACATCTGGGCAGGCCCAGGTTTGCAAAATTCTTTAAGAGTAGTTACGGAGTTTTGCTTCTAAAATTCTTTACAGCTGTATATACTTCTGAGATGCGGTTGTGCTGTGTAATTCTGAGCCGGGATTTTCTCAAACTGTTTCTCACTTCTTATACCAGACATTCCTAAATTCCAAGGGGAATTGCATATTAAGGAAGCCATGGAATTTAGGAAAAGGATACAGATCTCATTTCCTTTTAAGCATCGATGTACCTGCATCACGGCAGTATTGGTTATGTGTTATTCATAGGGGAACTAAATAGTAACCAGATTAATAGAAAATAGGGGATTTTAGGTACACAGGTTCATCTTTTCAACATTTTTTGTAATGTTTGCAGTTTAAGATGACCATTCCTGAGAAACAGGCAGCCTCTTAGAATGAAATAGCATTTCCTCTGAATCATACTTAATTTTTATTTCATAGAAAGCAGGAAGGGTAATCACACATCACACACTTGGGGACCTCAAAGATAAAATTTAACTTTCTGGGAGTGCACTCCCCCGTCTCCCCCTGCTCTTTTCACTGTCCCATTCTCCCTGGAATGCTCTTATCTTCTGCTCATGGCTCCAGTAACTCTTTCTTCCTCCTCGTCCCTCAGCTAGTAAGGTTACTTTTCTACTTTGAACAAGCCTACAAGCCAACAGAAGAGAAGTTTCACAAGAAAATCCCAGCACATCCGCTCGCCTTCTGATGTCTGTGACCTCACTCTCTGTGCCCCACCTCTTATTACAAGTGACATCGAAAGCCAATTCCTCCAAAAGTCCCCGGGGCCCCTTCCCTCCCATCTTCTCTGGGTTGTCACTCCCAAAACCATCCTCTCTTTCACTACCTCATCTATTTTGTTCTCCTGCTAGTTGCCTCCCATCAGTATATAAACGTCCATCCTCTTAAAAGAAACAAACAGCACTCCTTGACCCTAATTCACCCCCACCAATTGCCACCCTGTGTCTTTGCAGAAAATATTTAAGGAGTTGTTTAAACTCACTGTCTGCATCTTCTCCTGAACCATCCCCTTTTACACCCACTCTGGCTTTTCCCCTGATCCCTCGCTCTATGGAAACTGCCCTGTCAAGGCCATCAGTGACCCCACGTTGCTAAATATAGTGGTCACTTTTCAGTCCTCATCATGCGTGGCCACTCGGCAGCATTTGACCCAGCTCTTCCATCCCTCCTCCTCCGTGTTCCTGCTTCACTCAACCTCTAGCCCATCGCTCTGTCTGCTTTTGGTCTACATTGGCAATGTCTCCTCTTTTTTCCAAACATATACTGTGGGTGTGTCCCAGAGCTGGTTCCTAGGCCTCTCCTCTCTCTCTCTGCTATTCCTTTGGTGGAAGCAACCCAGCCTTGGAAATTGGCATGTCATCAATTTCTCGATTTCTCCAAAAATCCCTGATTTGCCCTTTCCATCTGGACCTTTATCCCTGAGACTCACATTCTTTTTCTTTCATTCATCTTGGTTTCACATTCATACATATGTTCTACTATGAAATTACTTTTCCAAATTTTGAATCAGTACATATATATCATGTAAAATGCTCAAATCTGTATTATTTCCACTAAGATGCTTATTTTACCTGAGAACCTTTCTGCATTTCTGTATTTATGTGAATAAAGCAGATAGTATTTCTACAAGCCTCAAAGTGAAACAGTGTGTTTGTTTCGGGCTGTTATGTAACATGAAATAATGATACATCAACATAGTCCTTTTTCATTTATTTTTATGTAACACCGAGATGAGGTTTTTGCACTGAAAACTGGTTTTATTGAAATTTTACCTACATTATGGACAGTCAGTTTATGTGAAAGCCCTCATTTCTCCCCTTTTCTGATATATTTTCCATTTGGCTATATGTAACATATACCTTGGCATGAAACAAAATTCCCAAATCATTCACATAATACAATTAATACATTTAAATTATATTTTTTAAATGTTAAAAAGAAAAAGAAAACAGACTCCTCTACCTATTAGGCATTTCTGTGGCAATATGTAATACACCCCTTAACCATGACATTGAAGAACTGAGCTGAAACCAGCCCCTTTCCACCTACTCAGCCCCACCTTGTCCCATACTCTGTGGATGGAGAGGACATCCCTCCCATTGTCCAGGTCCAGATGTTGGAACCATGTCCTTTCTCTCTCTTTCTCTTACACATACAGACAGAAAATCCAGCTTGTTAGAAAATTCTGGATACCCTGTCTTCATTAACCATCTGCTCCCTGCTCCCCGCCCTAATAAGAGCCACCTTCAGCCCTTTCTGGACACCAATAGCCTCCTGTTTCCATCTTTGCTTTCCTACAATCTCTCATCCACACAGAGTCATAGGGAGTCTGTAAAAGCATACATTGAGGGGGTGGGTGCAGCTCAGTGGTAGGGCGCATGCTTAGCATACATGAAATCCTGGGTTCAATCCCCAGCACCTTCATTAAAATAAATAAATTACCTCCCCCAGAAAAACACTAACACAAAAGCATAAGTTGGACTACATCACCCCTCCCCTCAAAACTCACTAAACGTTTCACCATTTCATTAGGAGCCAAAGCCGTCACAAAGTCCTCAGGACCCGGCGTGCTCTGCCTCTCAGCCCACACTCTCCCCCTCACTCTGGGGGCCTCTGGCTCCAGCTCTTCCTTCTTCCTCTGGATCTATTCTGCTTCAAGTTCATTAATCCGTGAGATCTGCCAGGATTGCCTTATTCCCTCCTGCCTGCCTCCCACCCCACCGCCATCACCCGAGTTTGCTCATATCACTCATTTTTTTAAAATTTTTCCAAGCTCTTGCTACCCCCAACATGCTGCCTGTATCCTCTGCTAAAACTCTGAGCCCCCAGTGATGGGGAGTCGTGTCTATTTTGTTGACTGATAAAGCCCGAGAGCCTTGGGAACGGGTCTAGTTAGGAGATTCCCGTACGTAGTAGGAGCTTATACACATTTGCTGAATGAATGTAGATGCCCTGGTCCAATCCGATGGAGCACTTCTGTGTCCTGCTCAAAGAATAACTCTCCTTTCCACCTGAGAGGGAGTGACAACTTCCTTGGTGATCAAAGGCAAGAATTTCTTGCTTTATGCTGTTAACCTTAGGCGGGGAGACTGGGGGATCTTCATATATATTTTTAAATTTGGTTCACTCTGCAGTTTGTCTTTGGTCTCTGTATAATTTTGAGAAACTTTTTATAAGTGATCATTCTTCCATCAGATTGAACAGGGTCCAGGTGGAAGGACCAAGCCTGTCCCAACGGTCATCCTATGTGTCATGTCCTGGGACCCAGTGGATGCTCAGCTCGTAAGTGAACTGAAAGGAGTGAGTGAAGTGATGGGAGCATCTCCTTATTGTTTTGGCGGCTCTCTGTCCGATGTCTTGAGATTTGGGGAAGGTTTTACGAGTGCGGAGGGGAGATGTCAGGTCCTCTGTGCTCTTCCTGAGTGCCCTGGCCTTACCCATTCCCCCAGCCCCCTCTGGGCAGCCAAGCCGAGGAGCTGGGCCACCGGGGGTTGTGCTGATCAATAATCCACCTTCACCCCAAGTCTGGGGGATAGGTACACCTGGTTGTAGACTCTGGAGTCAGGTCCTTGGAGGAATTCCTCACCGAACTATGTTTTGGATATTTTATTTTTCTCTATAACCTCCAGCTGAAGAAGAAGATTGTCTTCGACACATGAACGGTGAGGACGCCTACTCTCCCCTTGGAACCCAGGTGGGGCTGGGAGTCTGCTGTTTGTACAGCCGGTGGGTTCGTGTTGCTTTGGGCATCCCTGTGCCTGAATTCCTGCAGTACACTTGGTGGTAAGGACAGGGGTGCCTGGCAGGGAGGGAAGTGGGTCGGGAGACTGCACAGCTGGGGCGATGTTAACCTGGGGTGAGCGGGAGCCTGCTGATGCATGGCATCTCGGTGCAGGGAACTCTCCACACTCAGAGGGGTTCCCACTCCTGCAGGGGCCCTTTGATTTGGGTGTTGGGCGGTCAGGGGACCGCAGGGGTCCCATTGAGGATTAAGGTGCCTTCAGGCAATGGGAAATGAGGGGCCCAGCGGCATTTAAATTAACTGTGCACCCAAACCCAGCCCCCACCTTTTTCAGCCTGTTTCCTAATCTGCAAAACTGGAATGATATTAACCATCCCGCGGGGTGGTTGATGGGCTGGGACAGACTAGACAGTCAGGAGCTGGAATTCCTCTGTCCCATGATTGTTTTCCTTCTTTCTGACTATTTGCTCTCACAAGCTCAGTCTCTCTGTCTCTCTCTCTTTCACTTCTAACTTTCTCTCATGCTCTGGTTTCATTTGATTTCCAACCACCGCCCCTCCCCCTCACCAATCCCCAGATGAGTGAACTTGATTTCTGTGTGTCAGTTCCAAATTCCCAGGAACGATGCTCTGTCTCCCCCTGGATCTGTTGTCCAACCCATCAGTTGTGGCCAGAGGAGCGAGTCCCTCTGGGACCAGAGGAGGGTCTCCGCCCAGCCCCCCAGCCACAACTGTGGGAGCACATAGCTCTCCGAGGAGGAGGTGCTGGCTGTGACCTTGAGTCAGTCAGTATGAATTTATGCCTCCTCTTGCCCCACCTTCATCCTCCTAAACAAAGATGAAAATTAAACACTCCCGGGATTTGTGTCATGGATCACTCAGGGTGGGGGCTAAGGGGGCTGGAATCTCTGCTGCATATAAGTGGCTACAGTGAATCCCCAACGAGAGCCTGCAAAAGGAACACCACAGGCCCCACCCGGCACTTAGTGTGCTGAGTCTGCGTGATGTTGAGCTAGGCTTCTGACCACAGCTCAGGGGTCTGGTCTGACCAGTTAGCCTTTGAAACCAACCAGCTTTGGATTCCTCAATCCCTCCCTGAGGTTTTACCTGAACCACCAGCTTCTGTATCTCTGAAGTCAGGTGATGAGGACCCTTCACGTAAGCCGTTCGCACAGCCCTTTGCAGGCCTTTGTGCTGCGCGGTCTGCCCGGCGAGCTGACCGAGGTTGGTATTTTACTGATGTTAGAAATAGTCTGGTTTCCCGATGCACTGTTCCACTGAACAAGCAACAGAAGCCACTTCTCGCTGATAAAAGCAAAAAAGGGACTTAATGAAAAGATACTGGGAGAGTGTGTGGAGTGGCCAGGACCGGAGCCAACCCAGGAGCTGTAGGAGGTGTTAGGGAACCCCAGGCACCAGGCCAGGCGGGGTGTTACCAGGCCCCCTGCCACCGCAGAATGGACCCCCCCTCCACCCGACCCTCCACCGCACTCACTGCAGGTTCACATCCCGGCAGGGCCAGGTCACACTGAAGCCACCAGCACACACCTCAGTGGGTGAGCTTTCCCCGTCTCAGCTGAGGGTGTGCCTGGTTTGGGGTGAGGCCCAGTTAGAGGAAGGCGGTTCCCCTACTGTTCCGAGTTAAGGTGCAAGTCAGTGCCCATCACTCAGGAGAGCCGGGCTGGTCGGACCTCATTGTGGTGACTAGGCCGTCTGAGTTCACTTATTACTTTCTATGTTTGAAGGCCCTGGAGGGAGCAAAAGTGCAGGTTCTAATACTTATTTTGTGTTTCCCACGTACCAGGTGTGGTAAGCAAGCCACTTCAGGCAAGGCCCAGAGCAACCACGTTAATAGGCCACGGAGCATGTCATGCAGTCAGGCCTCTGTGGTCCCAAAACTCGTGTCCCCATTGGCTCCGTAGTTCCCAGTCGAAACTGGGGGGATTTATTGGGACTGTGTGCTCCTGTAGGGGCTGGGATGTGTGTGTTTAAATCCACATCTTCAGAAACTCGGCCAGAAAAACAGCCACTGATTGCACGGAGGCAGAGGAGGGGAGGCTTCCAGCCTCTGGTCCAGCTTGTGAGGAGCTCAGAAGTTGCTCCTTCTGTCCTGAAAACAACACCAGGGCTGAGGGAGCTTCAAACCCACTGCTCTTCTTAGATCCACAAGATAACTGAGGGGGAAAGCTGGTCCCAACCCAGAGAGGCAGCCGGGCAGGCTTGGAGAGTCATAGCTCCCAGGGCAGAACCCGCTTTTGTAAGAACCCCGGGGAAAGGCAGATTTAACAGGTCCCTGAGGCCAGCGGGAGGCTCAGCATGGGGAAGTCTGAGTGTGACAACTCCAGGGGGCCAGTCAGAGGGGCCCCCTGCTCTTTTTCATGCATTTTACCTCCAGGACCGTACCCTGTTCTCAGACTGAAAGTCAGAGAAAGACTCCTAATGCTTCCTGCCTGGAAAGCAGAAAATAACTCTATTGAAATACACCCAGAACATTCTGTTTCACTGGGGGAAGTTGTTTTTTGTTTGTTTGTTTTTTTAATGAGAAATTATTTTACCAAAGCCTAACCAACCTGGGGGAAGGGAAATACCTTCTGTGTCACCCAAATTGGGGTGAGGGGAAAGAGACACAATTGTGGAGGTCACAGCTCAGGGCACAGGCTCAATGAGAACTAATCACAGGACTACAGATGCCCAGCTCTGTCCAGCTCCCCCAACCCCTTACCTCCATGTCAGTAGGGCCCCTGTGCAATGACAGGAATAAAACTAAAAGAAGTAAATGTCTCAGGAGTGTCTAGGGAAAACCCAAAGGCAGCAGGGAGATGAAAACAAGGACACACAGGTGGCTTTAGCCCCTCACACCAATAGCTGTAGCAAACTACACACAGCCCAGCCCCAGTAGATAAACAGAAAACCTCACAGAAGAAACTATTTATTTTGGTTCTCTTACCCAGTGCATTCCATGGTGCATCCTCACCTAGAATTGAGTGGAAGCAAGTCCATCTCAGAAGGGACATACCTGAAGAGAAATGGCTTTCCAGACTCTGAAGGGCAGAGAAAGCACCAGCCTGGGTTAGAGAAAGGTGAGGGGTGGGGTAGGGGGTGGGCTGCCTTCTTCCCCAAATAAGGAACCTTCCTGAGGCCAGCACAGTGGGAGGGAGGGCCATGGGGTGGAAGCAGCCAGACTTCTTCCTGAGAACTGATAGGATGCCTCCAAGGGACCATTCAGGTGCCCAAACTGGGTCCTGATGGTGGGAGCCAGTCGGTCTGCCTCAGAGCCCAGGACTGAGGTGGGTGCACAGCAGGCCGGTCTTACTTGGCCGGATCCATTTCACTTCTCCGAAGCCCTGTGTAAAACATGAAGCGTGGACGGCCTGGTGAGCACAGCTCTGCCCTCAAGACCGGTTTCAACTCCTCTCTTCCCAGAGAAACAGCATCTCTGAGCCCGTCCTGGGTGACCTCACAGAGATCACCCTAGTGGCCCAGGCTAGTGACCGGGAACATGTACCTTCCTGCAGCCAACCCCAGACGTCCACTGATGCATCATATACTGGCAAAGATGTGAGTTCCTGTGCATTGGTCTAACAGCAGAGACTCTGCCACAGGCCCAAGAGGTGGTGTGTGGGACATGCAGGGGTGCAGGAGTGTAAGCAGTGCAAAGGTGTAAGTGGTGGCAGGGGTGCAGGGGCTGTGGAGGGCGCAGGCAGTTCAGGGGATGAGGGGGTGCAGGGGTGCAGAAGTGCAGGGAGTGCAGAAGTGCAGAGAGTGGCACGGGTGCAGAGGTGCAAGGAGTGTAGGGGTGCAGGGAGGTGCTCAGGCACGTGGCCAGGATCAGAAGGCAAGTGCACATCCTCGCAGTCAGCCTGACCCTGGGAGGCTGGTGCAATGGTCTGGGGCGGCGGCGGCGGCGCCGGCGGCGTGTGGGAGGCAGCCTGGGCAAGCCGGTCGAATTTCTTCTCTTCCCTGCAGCCTGGCCTGGGGGGGCCTTGGCCGCTGGAGATTCGCCAGATGTTGGACTCCAGGTAAGCTTGCTCCTGGGAGGTGGGGCGGTTAGGTCAAGGGGCGGCGGCAGAGGCAGGGGGGCGGAGCGAGGCTGCCCCTGGCGAACTGGTGGAATAGCTGCCTTGTCCCGGCTGCCGGGCCTGGGAGCGGCCTCTGCTGCCTCAGGTCGCCGGACACACCTGTCCCACTCAGCTTGCTGAGTGCGGAGTGGGGGCGGTGCCATTAAGGTGCGGGGCCCATGAGGGTAGGGGGGCTGCCGCGCGGAAGCCGGTCATTTCACTCCGCTCTCCCCCGCGGCGGAGCCAGGGGCGGCTTCTGCTGCCCTAGAGGCGGGACGCAGGTCTCCATTTGAGCTTGGTCCTGGGAGGCGGCGGCGGCGGCGCCAGGGGGAGGGGGGCCTTTCCAGGGAGTTGCTCCATTTCTTCTCTCCCCTGCGGCCTGGCCTGGGGGCGACCTCTGCCGCCGGAGATTTGCCTGAGGTCCGACTCCATGTGAGCTTGCTCCTGGGAGATGGGTGCTGTGCAGTCAGGGGGCTGGGAAGGATGGTGGCTGCGGTGATAGGGAGGCTGCCCAGGGGGAGCTTGTGAATTAGCTCCCATGTCTGTGCCGCGTGGCCTGCAGGCGGCCTCTGCTGCGCCAGGTCCTGGGACACCCCTGTCCCACATTGCCTGCTGGGGGCGGGAGGCAGGGTAGTCAGGGCGCAGGGGTGGTTGGGTTCAGGAGCCTGCAGCGGGGGAGCGGGCCCATTTCCTCCCATCTTCCCCGCGGCTTGTCCTGGGGGCGGTCTCTGTTGCCCTGGGTTGTGAGACACGTGTATCCTAGTCGGCCTGACCCCGGGAGGCGGGAGTGGTTCATTGGGGGTGGTGGCATCAGCGGCAGGTTTTCCTATGGAGCTGGTCCATTTGCTCCCATTTCCCCCCATGGTGCGCCCTGAGGGCGGACCGTGTTGTCCCTAGTTCGCCGGACGTCCATCTCCAGGTCAGCCTGCTCCCTAGAGGAGGCCACCGTGAGGTCAGGGGGCAAGAATGGTGGCTGCTGCGGGGGTAGGGGGCTGCCTTGGGGAGCTGGTGGATTGGCTCCTGTCTCCCCGAAGGCCTGGTGTGGGAGTGGCCTCTCCAGCCCCAGATCACCAGACACACCTGTCCCATTGAGCCTGCTGGGGGAGGGGCCCTCCGGGACGGTGCCTTTAAGGTGCGAGGGTGGCGACGGCGGGGGTAGAAGACCTGCAGCGCGGAGTCTGTCAATTTTCTCTCCTCTTCCCCGCGGCCAATCCTGGGGGTGTCCTCTGCTGCCCAAGAAGCCGGATGCCCGTCTCCAGGTCAGCTTGCTCCTGGGAGGCGGGCGTGATGCGGTCGAGGGGCAGAGGCAGCTGCGACGGCCGGCTGCCCCGCCTAATGGGGCCACTTCTTCTCCTCTCCCCTGACCTGGCCTGGGGATGGCCTCTCCCTCCCAAGATTCGCCTGACACCCCACACCCGGTCAGTTTGCTCCTGGGAGGTGGGCGCGGTGAGATCAGGGGGTGGAGAGCAGAGGGGGCTGCCCCTGGTGAGCTGGAGGATAAGCTCCCATCTCTCTGGAGGCCTGACGTGGGGGCGGCTTCTGCTGCCCCTCGTTCCCAGGTCACCCTTCTCCGGGTCATGTTGCCCCGGGGGAGTAGTAGGTTGCGGGGGTGGCGGGGTGTTGGCGGGGGTGTGGAGCCTGCCGCTTGGGAGCTAGTGGTTTAGCTCCCATCTCCCCTTCAGCTTGGCCTGGGGGCAGCCTCTGTTGCCCCAGGTCGCAAAGCAGTTTCCCTGACAGCTTAACCACCGGAAGTGAGCAGGGTGTGCTGAGGGGGCGGAGGCAGCCGCCAAGGCAGTGACAGAGGGGGCTGTCCCTGGCCAGCTGGTCAATTTGTTCCCATCTCAACCTTTGCTGCCCCAGTTTCACAGGACGCCCTTCTCCAGTTTATCCTTCTCCTGGGAGGTGGGCGCAGTGCATGCAGCCCAAGGTCTGGGCTCTTCCCTGGGGAGGGGCAGAACTCTCTTGTTCTCCTTTGTCTTTATTCTTCAGCGAAGTGGTTACTGGACCCAATTCTTAATCCTGAGAAAGTGTAGCCTGTGTTACGGAAGAGCTGCTGGACTGTGAGGTTTCTGGGTGGGTTTTCATATCAGCTGATGCCCCAGGCAGGCAGGAAAGCTATTACTCAGAGCTTCTTAGTCTGGAGTTGGGGGATGTCCCCGCCATCCTCACCATGTTTTTAAAAATGTGTTACTCCCCTCTTTTTCCTAGGTGACATTTTAGGTTATTGGGTCACAGATTGCTGGCACACTCATCCCTGTTCTCAAACATCTTTTAAATTTGGGTGAAGTGATAAGTAGGGGAAGATGATTTACTGAAAGGTAAGAATACTTAAATTTGCATTAAAGCTACATTCTGTCAATCTTTCTCAAATGATTTTTCTCTGATTCTAAATCCACTACCTAGTGAATGTTGTACTCCTGTGTAAATCATTGATCTTCACATCACATTTGTTGAGTGGTCAACGAGATTTGTTAAGTAGATTATTCCTGAAAGGAAAAGCTCAGGCTTTTGAGAATTCCTTGTCTGATGTCACCCAGGCAGTCACAGTAGAAGACAGAACTGATATAAAAATCCCTCAGCTGCCTGAACTGCAAAGCTTCTGGGATTACTGATCCCTGAAATGCAGGTGACTCTTGATGATAATCTGGGGGATGGTTTACATGATCAGATTCTTCCAGTCCTGTAAATGGGTTCTGTGGCCCCAGCCCCAGGAGAGCTGGTCATAAGGGCCATATCGTGAGGTGTGGGATGGGAAGGCAAGGTGTAAGAGCTGGAATCGCTGAGATTCCACACTCGCTAAACACAGACTCCAGAGCCTAATTGTTGTCAGGTTCTGTTCTGGATTTGAGAGTGTGTTCAGGCATGATTCTTGGAGGAGTCTGGGTGGAAGTAACCTTTACATAAATCTGGGGAGGATGGCAATTAAGTAGATGGGCTGTTATGGTTCTCAGTGTGCCCAGGCTCCCTCTTCCAGGCACTCGTGGGACTAACGAGAGTCATGTTATTCACTCATTCACTGATTTATTACCCTTGAATTGATCATTTGTCCCATAGTAAGTGAAACAAGGGATCAGGAACCTGAGCTTTGTCCCCTCTCCCATCACTGATTGTATCTGTCAGTCGGGCGCCCTGTGTATGCATTGTGAAATGGTGGTATTTCTTGCCCAATGGGGCAGCACTGTCAGTTCTGAGAATCAGGGGAGTCTCGTGGGTAGGACAGCACCCTGACACACATGGCAATCCCCCCACCCCGTGAGACAGCATTGTCGATGCTCAGGTGACCCGATGTAGACGGCGGTGTTAAACCTGAGCATGTTTAGTGACCTTGGCTGGCTCTGAAAATACAGACTACTGGTCCCTAACTCTGGAGACGCTGAGTGTACCCCAGAATTCTGCATTTTAAGAAGCACTTTAACTAATTCTGATGAAGATGATCTGAGTGCCCCATTGAGAAACAGTGTTGTGCGATACAGCAATATTGAGGATTCTCAGGGAATGATGTCTGTTTAGGTTGGTCCAAGGGCCCTCACTTGTGACTTTTGCCTTGGGTTTAATTGTATGTGTTCAGAAGTGATGTCTCTCATTTCCAGTGCTTGTCAGCATTCTCTGTGCAGGGACTTGCACTCAGTAGATGGCAAAAACTATGATTCTTCAGGTCACCGAGCTAGAGTGTGAGCGATCTTTTATTTTGGTTTTCTTTATGGCAATGCAGAGTCTCCCGAGAAGAGATTCAGACTGAACAGCTTTGTGTCAGACTTTGGAAGACCGCTGGTGCCCAAGGTGTTCTCTGGCAGGGCAATGACGAATCTAGGTCCCTCTTTCACTGCTACGTCAATGAAGTGGACCGCTTGGACAAGGCCAAAGCTGGTATCCCAACCATAGCCCTTGACAGGGATGTTCGGCTCCAGGAAGCCATCAGATGCAGCAGGTGGCCAGAGGAGGAGCCGAACAGGCTTATGAAATGTGACATCCCCAACTTCATCAACACGGACCAGAACTCTTCCTTTGGGGAAGATGATTTCCTGATTTTGGAACCACCAATTGTTCTAGAAGATAAGCCAGTTGCCCAGACCTCACACAAAGACTTGAATTGAGAAAACGTGCTTTGTCAAGTGTCTTTCTGAAGATGTGAAGTCTGTCTTTGTATGGCAGGAATTCCCCTTTCACGAAATTGTATGTGTTTGTGTCTGAGAGAGAGAAATGGAGACAGACAGAAAGACGGAGACAGAAGAGCGCCCCCTCAGAAGAGAGCTAGTTAAAGTGAGTTTTTGTGCCTTCAAAAAACATTTGGGGTTTTGGGGGGAACAAAGTATTTACACTGTCTCATTCTCCTAGTTGGAAACCTTGGCCCCATACTCAGTGTCAGCGGCCTTGAACGGGGGTTGGCACGGTGCGTTTCATCTGGCGCTGCCACTTCCAGGCTCTGCCTTTAGCACTTTGCTTTGCCTCTCAGGGCTGCCACCCTTTTAACTGTAAGGAGAGGAGTCTGGAGTAGGTGATCCATCCCAGCTCTACTGTTTTGCAAATTTCTGATTTCGTATTCGGATGAGGCTGGGATACACCCAGAGCAGTATAAACCAGGCCCTACCTCCTGTCTCTCGCTGGGGCATCCCTCAGGTCTGTGCCTTCTACTCAAGCCCTTTACTGAGCCCAGCTTTTGTCAGGAGCCCAAGTGCCTACCGAGATGGCAGGGGACGTCTCTCTTGATCACGGTGGCCATCATTTCTATTGGTTGTGCTGAAACAGCTCTACTGAGATCCCCCGGCCACCCTTGCTCAAACCTGAGGACAACCCTGTCGTTTCTTTCCTAGGAGGAGGATCAATGCATGGTGCATTTTATGACAATCCTGTCCCCAGGAATGCACGGAAGGTTTATCAGCTGAGTAAGGGGAGGTGCCTCTGTGTCTCTGTGTCCCTGTATCTCTGTCTGCTCACAGTGCCCTGCCACCGGCTACTGAGCAAGAAAAGTGCTATTCACCATGATGTGTGTTTTGCAGACTGTGTAGGTGATGGTCGTGTGGCTCGTGTGTGGGCTTTGAGCTGGGATGGTGAAGGGCTTATAAATACCTCATCAACATGTATTCGAGGTGGCCTGGTGCCACACAGACTTGATTGATGAAGGCATCAAGCCTGCACACTGGTTTGGAAACAACTTGGTTTTGATCAGTCACACTGCATGCATGACTCGCTGCTAATCTCTGGGTGGTTTTTTCATTTTAGATTTATTCACCCAGTGTCTTGCTTAAGCTGAAAAATACTTTTATTTCACCAGAATATTCTCTGATTCTTTGTTTTCACACATCCAGTTTTTTAATTCCTTTAAAAATTGTTCTGTGTTTATAATGCCTCCTTATTTCTATCATCTCTAGGTTCCCAGTGGCCTGAGCCATGCACCAGATTTTATGTAGGAACTGTACCACCAAAAGAAATCCCCTCGCCATAATAACTTTTGAGGAAAATATTATTCTCTAAGACTCTAACACTAAATTGTAGAACAAAGCATGGAACATTTCTTGTAGTTAATACATGTTCATGCAAAAAGAAATTTGATATTTTCATTGAAAAATGTTGATTTTAATAACTTTTACTAGTGTGAATATTATTATTCATAATTTAAATAACCAAATAAAACCACAGTTATTTATTATTAAGATTGAAAACTATGTACACAGTCTCTCAATTAGAAGACTGAAGTGTATTTAAAAGATGGAAAAATACCCATGATGACATGATCAAGAACTGTGCAGGGTTAAGATTTGACCCCCTGCAAGCTGCCAGGTTAGCATGAGGTAGTGTGTGGATGCTGCCAGAAGACAGGACACTCCCCCAGGATCAGAGACAAAGGACTTCCTGCCAGCACAGCAGGCAGCCTGTGGTTCATGTTCATGTTGGTTCCTGAGTGCCTTTCCTATTGCTGTTGTAACAAAGGACCACAGACTCAGTGGCTTAAAGTAACACACATCCATTGTCTCACTGTTCTAGGGTGCAGAAGTGCAAAGTCAATGTCAGTGGGCTAAAACCAACGTGTGGCCAAGTCTACGTTCCACACTGAGGCTCTTGGGAGGGATTCATCTTACTACCTTTCCCAGCTTGCAGAGGTGCTCACACTCCTTGGCCCAGGGCCCTGTGTCACTGTGACTTCTGCTGCCACATCACATCTCTGTCTCTGACCAATCTGCCTCTCTCCTCTAAGGACCTCCGTGATGACGTTTGCTTTCCCACAGTGATCTGCCATCCCAAGGTCCTTGACAGTCACACCTGCAGAGTCCCTTTTGCCATGCACAGTGACATATTCCTAGGTTCTAGGGATCAGACCGTGGACATATTGGGGGCCATTATTCTACCGAGTTCTTCCCTTTGGCCCCACTGGTTCTTGTCCATCCCACATGCAAAATGCATCCACCTCATCCCAACACCCTCCAGAGTCTCATTTACTACACCATCAACTCAAAGTCCAACATGTAGTCTAACTATTATCAGCTCAAAAGCCTAAATATTTTCATCCTCATCACCTAAGTCAGGCATGATTGAGACCCTGGGTGTGATCTTCTCTGCTCAAAATCCTGCAATGGCTTCTCATTTCACTCAGTGAAGAAGCTGAGAGTCCTTATGGTGACCTTACAGCTTTCCTCCCCCTCCCCAAGCTGAGCTCATCTCCGGTTTTCTCCCTGGCTCACTCCGCTCCAGCCACACTGGCCTCCCTGCTGGCCCTTGGGGACATCAGACATGCACCCACAGGCCTGTTGCCCTGGCCGGTCTCTGTCCAACTCATATGCTGAAGTCCTAACCCCCAGGACTACAGAACATGACCCCATTTGGAAATAGGGTTGTTGCAGATGTCATTGGTTAAGAAGAGGTCATTAGGGTGGGCCCTAATCCAGTATGACTTGTGTCCGGATAAAAAGGGGCAATGTGGACACAGAGACACGTGTACATGGGAGATGACGTGATGAGATGTGGAGAGAAGACGGTCGTCTCCAAGCCAAGGAGAGAGGCCTGGACCAGCCTCTCCCTCCCAGCCCTCAGGAGGAGCCTGCCCTGCTGACACCCTGCCTGCAGACTCCCCGCCCCCAGGGCTGTGAGACAGTGAGCCTCTGTGGTTCATGTCACCCAGTGTGCGGTGCTGTGTTAGAGGGAGCTCAGCAACTAGCACCCCCTTCTCAAGGTCCTCAGTGAGCCCAGCTCTGGCCATCTCATTTTAAACTGGAAACTGCCTTCCCCTTGTCTCTGCCCCAGAAACCCCCTCTCCCTGATCATATTATTTCTATCACCTTCTAGAATACCATATATTTCACATGACTGTCACGACTGTAGTTTATGTTCTGCTCCTCCTCAGTCCTACAGGGACAAGGATCCTTATTTGTTCACTGACGGACCTCAGGTGGCTTGACCAGGTACCCGTGGCACAGCAGTCAATACAAATTGGCCGGATGGAAGGAGGGATCTTTCCTTACATTCACAGGTGAGTGAACGAAGATTCCGGGGGACTGAGAGTTTCGCTCAGGCACAGAGCTGGTAAGTGTCAGGCCAAGGTGGGTTTCAGGTACCTATGAACCTGAGGGAGGCTTGAGTGATTCCCTTTCCATTGATTAGTATTTCTCAGGTGTCTCTTTTTCTGGCTCTAACTTTTGACTTCTTTCTGTTATTCTTCTAAGCTTTCAACCAGTTTTAAGTTTTAATTCTGCTTTGTCTCAGGTAAACAAATGAAATCTGTAAATCTTTTAACTCATTATTTATTTCATCTAAATACATTGTGATTAGTGATGATGTTTTATTTCTGGCATCTTGTTTTGTGAATTCTATTTGCTTTGCTCTGCTTTTCTCCTGCCTGTTATATACCTTGCAGTCATGGTTAAGAGCATGGCGTCTAGAGACAGCCTATCCGGGCTTGGTTCCCTCCCTCGCTAACCATGTAACCAGTATATGTAATCCCTTTGAGACTCACCTCCTTCATGTAAAAAAGTGGTACTATCCACCTCAAAGACTGTGAGCATTAAGTGATAAAATAGATGAAGAACTTAGAATAGTGACCGGCCTATTTTGCATTCTTCATTTTGACTTCTTTATTTTTATTCTCTTTTTAAACAATTACTTTAGAGATTACTGTTGAATTTTAATGAACACCCTAGATATTGAAGATTAAAATGTTACTTAACCCATACATTGAATTTTATATACCAAATGATATCTGTATTTTGTTTCCATAAGTTCTGTTTAGTTCTTTAAAAAATTGATCTGTTTTCTTTTTCATGATGTCCTGATTGTTCATTATGTTATATAAGATTAATTTTACCTTTTAATGATTCAGTCATACTTATTTTATGCTCTCTCTTAGATTGTTTCATAATTTTAGGCTCTGGAATATTAATCATCCTGTGTTTTACGGTTAGCTCTTTCTTCCCTGTGGCACTGATTTCCTTCTGTTTTTAGTTGTGTGTCTGTGTGTGTGTAGAGTTGTGGGAGCTTCTCTATAGTGAGTACAATTTTTTTCCTATGATTGTCCCTTACATCCTGGTTTTTAAAGTTTCCCTAGAGAACAATTTTGTGTTGCTTATCCTAAGGCTCCAGGTGATATGATCAACCTTGAATTATTATATTTTTTGGTTTGGGAATTCCGGAATCTTAAGTGGAGTATCAATTTGGATTCCACATTCATATAAAGCAGGGGCGTGGAGATTAGACTTTTTTAAGGGAGACTTTGTTTTTCCCTAGAGAACCGGTTGTTTCACCCCTTTCCTGTGTGCACATGTGGAGAACTTTGAGTCTCCCTTTCAGTGAAGAGGCAAGTCTTCCAATACGTCTTATGCAGAGGTTTCTATAAAGGAAGACTCTTCTACATCTGGTATGGACCCTTTTTCCTAAATGGACATTGTATCCCTATTTATGTGCAGATGAAAACCCCTTCCCTCCAGGGTGCGGTGGCATCAGCTCACAAGATTACCATTTTGGCGTTAAGTGTCCTCTTTGTATTGTCACCTGGGAACTTCTCTCTCCATAGTTAGCTCTGTGTTACTTTTGTTGTTGTATTTTATCCGGCATTACTGAAAGTTTTACTTAAAAGGGATCCTAATTAGCTCTGTTTACCTGTTTCCAGAGCTGAAAGCTTCAGTTCTAGAGTATCTGTTTGATTTTTCTTAAAAATACATTCCAGTATATTTCTCTGGTGAAAGTCTTGACCCTGTTATATATTCTCCCATCATTTCCTTATTTTCTTGAATATATTAAAAGTATTTTATAGCCTTTATTGGTAACTCTGATGCCTACATCACCTGGGGGTTTGCATCCATTGTCTAATATTTCTTATTCTCATTTTATCCATCATATAGTCTTGACATGTTGCATGTCTAGAAATTATTACATGGCAGACATTGCAAATGAAAAATCCATATCTTATCTTCCATGAGAGGTTTTCTACCTTCCCGTTAGGCAGACAGGGTGAGGGACTGATCATCTCACTCCAATCAGGCCCTGAGTTGTGTCAGGACAGAAGTGCCTTTTTTCTTAAGACAGCTTTGAGGTATACTTGGCAAAATAATTTTCACACATTTAAAGTGTACAACTTAATACGTTTTGACATAAGTATATCCCCAAGAAACCATGACCACATTCAAGACAGTGAACATACCCATCACCCACAAAACTCTTCTCCTGCATTTTGTTGTCCCTCCCTCCCTCCCCGTCTATTCCCCTGGAAACCATTGATCTGCTTTCTATCACAACATACTGGTTTGCATTTTCAAGATCGTTGTATGAATGGATTCATGCAGTATCTACTCTATGTTGTCTGACTTCTTTCATTCAGTGTAATTATTCTGAGAGTCATCTGTGTTGCTGTATTAATAGCTTATTTTTCTTATAGCAGAGTATTGCTTAGTGCTGAGTTTTTCCTGAATAGTTTATTGTGAGCAGTGTTTGGATAGACCATCCTTTGTTTCTTCATTTACTTCTTGATGGATGCATGGGTTATTTACAACTTGAGCTATTATAAATAATATTGCAGTGAATATTTGGTTACAAGTCTTTGTATGGACATATGCTTTATTTTCTAAAGCATCAGATGAGGAATATCTGGGTTATATGGTAGATAGGTGTTTACCTTTTTTAAAGAAACTGTTAAACAGTTTTCCAAAATGGTTGTGCTATTGTAAATTCCTCGTGGTGTGTATCAGTTCTGGTTGCTCTATTTCCTTGCCAGCACTTTGTAAGGTCGGTCTTTCTAATCGTATACATTCTAGTATGTATGTGTACTAGTATCTCACTGTGGTTTTTAAAAGCATTTCTCTAATGACTAATGGCATCTTTAATCAGCATCTTTTCATATGCTTATTATCCATCTGGATATCTTTACTGAAGTGTGTTTTCTGGCCTCATTCATTCATTCAGGTGTTTGCATTATTATTGAGTTTTGAAACCTTTTTATTCTGGATCAGACACAAAGAGAGACCTTTACCAGATATATGATCTGCAAATAGCTTCTGTCTATGGCTTGTCTTTTCATTTGCTTCGCAGTGTTTAGAAGAGCTTTGAAGAGTCTTCATTTTTGTAAAGTTCACTCTATCAGTTACTTTTTAAAATAGATTATACTTTTGGTGTCATAGCAAAGAAATATTTGCCAAACCCAAGGTCATAAAGCTTAAGCCTATGCTTTTTCTCCTAGCTGTTTTATAGTTTTAGATTTCCTATTAAGATCTATGATCCACTTTGAGTTAATTTTTGTATATTTTGTGAGGTGTGGATCAAAGTTCATTTTTTTTTTTTTTGCATATCACTATCTAACAATTCCAGCACTACTTGTTGAAAAGATCCTTTTCTCCACTGCATCCTTTTTGAGAATCAATTGTCTATATAAGTGTTCGTTTAGTTCTGAACTTTCTATTCTGTTCCATTATTCTATTTCCCTGTTTTACACCAACACCATACTTTCTGATTACTGTAGCTTTATAAAAAAAGTCTGAAAATCAGATAGTGTAAGTCTTCCAAATTTGTTTTTCTTGTTCAAAGTTGTTTTGGATATTTGGGATCCTTTGCATTTTTATATGAATTTTAGAATCAGTTTTTAAATTCCTTACATCCTGTTCTGCCAAAATTCCACCCATGTCTTTGGCCATCTCCAAAGCCACATTTTCTGAAGAGGTCTCTCTAGATCCCAGGTGAAAGTAATTTCTCTTTCATCTGTGCTCCATTCACATTTCATAATATTTGATTACATTTATTCATATTTGGCTGTATGTACTTGTCTGATCTTTCCTGCCATATAGTAAACCTCTCAAGATTAGGAATCTTGACTTGGTTCCCTCTGTCTGCTGAGAAAACTAGTTCTATGCTTTGCAGGAGTGAGCCCTGCAGTAAGAGGTATCTGCAGCACACATCTAGCTCATTGCTTGCATATTGTCAAGGAATCCTGCAGATTTAGAATTGTTTATTGATTGTTGTCTCCAAGACGGCTCAGTCTTTTTTATTTCTATTACTACTGCTGCAGTTTCAAAGAACAATGGGCTAATTATTTTCCAAATATGAAAACATACTGTAATTGAGTTGTGATGCAAATTATGTGCTGCTGTGTCTTAAAAACCTGCTTAGTGTTCACAGGCTCCTTCACTCATGGAACTTTTGGGAGAATGACATATCCTTAGAGATAGCACTGCTGACTTTGGCGACCTGAGCAGCAGTATCTGAACTCACTCCTGCTGTATTTCCAGTGTCCCCTCTAGCCCTCCTCCAGCCCTCCATGGGGGGACCTGCAGTTCTGCCCTCGAAAAGCCTGTTGCTTCTCAGGAAGACTTCCCTATGAAACATAATCATATCCTTCTTGTGGGGACATTCAGTCCAGTGACCTGACAGCAGGGGAAAATGTTTAGTCTGCTCTTGGTAGAGCCTAAACTCTTCCATACTTATTAGAAGCAAATCCAATGAGGAAACTGTGTTGGCATCTAACAAATCAGCATAAATGTCTGATGAGGAAGATCAGCTTCCCCATCCCACTCAGGCGTCATGTTGATGTGACACTCACCTTGGCTAACATTTTCTCCTGTGAGCAACGTAAGGTTCAAGACATTATGAATGGCTTTTTGTTTTTCTTCCTTGGTCTTTCCACATTCACTGTGTCTGGTGAGATTATATGAATCCTGCTTATTTTCAGCCCAGCACTTACCCTTTTTAAAGGATCACGTGTTTAAAAGGCTAGTGGACAATTTGTTAGAAGATAGAAATCCTTAGATTTTGGTCCTAGAGTTGAATCTTGGTTAGGGGTGAATGAAAATTCCCATTAAAATTTTAAATTCAGTGTTACAAAGTTTTAAAAATAGTTAAATATTAGTCAATTTCATTAAACACTTTAGCAGTTATTTACTTTTAAGCCTGTTCTGGGGCAATTTTGCAATGATTCCCTCCCTTTATTGATTCCCTCTTTATCAGAATCCTTGAGAGGCCCCTGTCATCACTGTCAGTATCATTATCATCATCATCATGGAACTGATTCCTCTGGAAGATTCTAGGAAAATAAAGAGATGGGTGGGGTTATGTGTAGGTCAGTGTGTGCATATACAATAAGAACAGTTATCAGACAGTAGATGCAAGATATCCATTTTACTTAGAGAAGAATATGGTCATGAAATCCTGATGTGGTGAATGAAGGAAGCAGTGGGAACAGGATAGTCAGTGGAAAGGAGGAGGAAGTGAGCGAAGCGGGGAGCATAGATCCTTGGTTAGCCGATCATCAAATTGGTGTGAATGAGGGGAGTGTGGTGGCAGAATCATGTTCCTCCCCGCCACAGGTTAGCCAACTGTGACATGTTACTGTACATGGCAAAAGGGATGACAGACATATTAGGAGAAAAATCTTAGAGGATTTCTGTCTTCTAAATTGTCTATTAGCCTTTTAAACCCATGATACATTATTAAAGATTAGTGGAGGGCCACAAATAAAAAGGATTCATATAATCTCACCACACATACTGAAGGTAGAAAGACTAAGGAAGAAAAACAAAAAGTCATTCATAAGTGCCTTGAACCTTAATTGCTCATGGGAGGAAATGTCACACAAGGTGAGTGTCACAGCCACGTACATAATGCCTTAATGGGAGGGGAGAAGGGGATCCTGAGATGAGACAATAGGGTGAGTTGCCTGGATAGTCCAGGTGGGCCCAATGTAATCACAGGGGTCCTTAAAATGGAGGACATAGCCCAGCTGAGTTTAAAATCAGAGGGAGGTGTAGCCATGGAGCAATGTTCAGAAAGGCTGCTGGCCATGAAAATGGAGGAAGTCAGTGGGGCACAAGCTAAGGAAGGTGGGTGACCTCTGGAAACTGGAAAAAAAAACAAAAACAAGGAAACATTCTCTTCTAGATCCTCTAGAAGGAAGGAACCCTGCTGGTAACTTGAATTTAGCTCAGTGAGAACTGTGTTGGATCTCTGACCTCCACAGCCATAAGGTGATAAATCTGTGCTGGTTTAAGCTGTTAAGCTTATGGAAGTTTGTTACAGTGGTAATAGAAAAATAACATAGTGAGCGGTAGTGTAAGGGATTAAAGTTCTAGGCTGGGGTGTGGAGAGGATTCTGACATTTACACCTAAAAAACAACCAGGTGCAGTGGGAAGGTGTTTTAAGGAAGACCTACCTGGCAGGGCTGTTAATAGGACTGTTTGGTGTGAGGAGAGCATTGGAGTAGAGGAATCAATTAAATCTCTACCAGAAAAATAAGGAATAAAATATAACAGTGCTTCAATGTTAGTGGATGCAGGAATGGAAATGGGCAGAGAGATATAAACATTACTTTGAAATTAGCTACAGGTTTGATGATTGCATGTTGGGGAGAGTTAGCCGATGTGTGGACTGAATGTTTGCATCCCCTCAAAATCCATATGTCAAAACCCCATCTCCCAGGGTGATGGTATTGGGAGGCGGGGCCTTTGGGAGGTGATTACTAGGATAAAATGAGGTCATGAGAGTGGAGCCCTCATGAATGGGATTAGTGCCGTTATAAAGGGCCCCAGATTGCTTGCTTCTCTCTGCTCTATGGCCCATGAAGATAGTGGGAAGACAGCCATCTTCGAGCTATGAAGGCTATCCTCTCCCAGATACATTGACCTCAGCCTCCACAACTTAAGGAACATGCTGGTTGTTTAAGCCACCTGACCCATGGTAATATGTTACAGCATCCCCAGACTGACGAAGACAGTGGAGAATGCCTCTGAGTTTGACACTGATTGCCTGGAGAATGCTGAAACCCAGGGAAGTGGGCAGCACAGACGTTTACTCATTTAATCCTGGCAACACTGTACGAGATATAGTCTACATATTCCTCGCTATTTAAAAGGGAAGGAAAAAGAGACACAAATAACAACAACAACAACAATAACAATTTTTCCAAGATTCACACAGAATCCCCTGGAGGCAGAGTGAGAATTTATACTCAGGCAGGCTGACCACAGAGCCCCTGCTCATAACTACTAAGTCAGATCACCTTGATTATGTGGATCAATTTTTTTCAAGTGTGATATGAGGGTACTGTGTCCAGCAACTTATAATTTCAAAATAACTCACTGTAAGGGAAACATTAGTCGCAGGCATTGCAAACCACAGAAAGCTAGACATACAAAAATAACTCGTTAGGGCAAGATAACAAATAATGTTTTTAAATATTATACTTGCTGAACCTTTGCAATAAAATGTGTATTTATAATTCTGTCTGGCTACAGAGTAACTTCATAATCCTGAATGTGGCTGGTGGCTCCCATGTTGGACAGCATGGGCCTAGAGAATTTAAGTGAATTGTCCAGCCTCACCCAGGAAGCTCGTGGTGGGATCAGAACTATAGGTTGGGACTTTTCCTTCCTATCCAACAAGTCCCTCATGGAGGCTTAGAAGCTTCTCCTTTGGTGCCCAGCTGTCTATCTGTACTTATGACATCTTGTCAGGTGTCCCAGCCTGCTCCTGAACATCAGCCAGTAACCAATTCTGCTCTTTTCTGGCAACTTCCATTGACTTCTTGGCATCAGTTCTTACCTGGAAGGGTAGTGGCTAGAGATGCAAATGTGTCCACATGACAGGGTTTTCATAAACATAGCAGGAGTTTTCAAGAGAAGAAAATGTCAGGAAGAAGAGTGGAAGCAAGTCATTTAATATACCAAATGGGTACTTTCAATGTATGTTTGTGTTTCCAAGTCCAGACTTGTTCTGCTCGTGCATTACAGGCCAATAAATCGGGAGACCAGGTTTTGGGGCAAGAAATAGCGACTTTAATTTGGAAAGCCAGCTGAGAAGGTGGAAGTCTAATGTCCTGGAAAACCATCTCCCAAAGTCAGAATTCAGGCTCTTTTTATATTAAAAAGGGGAAGCAGGAATGCTTGGTTGTTGCAAACTTGGTTTATGAATTCATTGCTGTTAGAATCTTTTGTTCTTGCCGCTCTTCACCTGGGTAAGATCCGTGTAAACCTCCAACAAACACATGTTATTTTCTATTCTGTAACTTGTTATCTTTATATGAATGGAAAAGTGTTAATATCCTTTAAAGTCAGAGCCTTGAGAATAGGTTCTCCTATATATTTCAGGCTCTAGGCAACATTGTTTTACAAAAGGTGCAGAACCAACAAGACTAAACCTAGGAAACAGGGCACAGGGTTAAAGTCAAAAGAACAGATCTAATATGGAGTCATAGTTTTTCTTTCCTATTTCTGTAGTGCCATGGAGAAGGCACTTTGGGCAGCTTGTTGTAGGGTCCTGGAGGCTTTCTCTCTCAGCCTCTGGGCGCCTCTACTGTAAACCCTTCATAGCTGTCTGGCCTGCTGGAAAACCACTCTGACTGTTTTGCCTGGAAGATGTGTTCTGTTTATAAATCATCTCTACTCCTTGGAAAACAACTCAAGAAAAACTCGGTTTTCCGCCAACCCTGGGCAGGGGTGAGGGATAGCATGTTATTATTTTATAAAATAAAAATAAAAATAATAATAATAATAAAAATAATAAAAGAACTCTTAAAAGAGCACTGGGCACATAGGAGAGAGTCAATAAATGTTTCCTGGCTTAAATTAAAACTGATGGCTCAGTGATTCCATGGCTGCTGTATTTGCTGTGCTAATTACTCCTTTGCTCCATTACAATTGTTTTTTAACTGAAAAAGAAATCCATGCATATGGTTAAAAAAATTCAAACAGAGCACAAAAATACACAAGTGAAAGAAGTTTTCCCTCATCCCCTGTTCTTCCAGCCCTCCCTGGAGATGCCACTGTTTACTATCCTTTGTGTGCTTTTCCAGGTATGCTATGCACGTTCCCACCTATGTATGTAAATTCCTTTAAACTTTTATTTATTTTTAACTTAAAGGGGTTTAAATCCTCAAGTGCCTTCTGCCCGGGTAATAGAAAAGAACAAATCTGACTCCATACTAGATCTTTTCCTTTGACTTTAACACTGTGCTATGTCTCCTAGGCTTCATCTTGCTTGTGAAACAATGTTGCCTAGAGCCTGAAATATACAGGAGAGCCTATTTTCAAGGCTCTGACCTTTAAGGATACTTAACACTTTCCATTCATATAAAGATAACAATTTGCAGAATAGAAAATAACGTTTGTTTTGCTGGGGGTTTACAGAGATTTTACCCAGGCAGATAGCTGCAAGAACAAAGGATTCTAACAACAAAGAATTCCTACACCAAGAAGTTTGCTACAACCAAGCATGTAGGAAAGGAGCCTGAATTCTGACTTGGGGAGATGGTTTTCCAGGACATTATTTTGCTATCAAGGTCTAGAGAAACTGGCTATTCCATGCCCCAACACCTGGTCTCCCAAATTATTGGCCTGTCCTGCACTGAGGAGAATGAATTTGGACTCAGTAACACTCCTATCTACCTAGCAAGCTGGGCACTGGAACTGAGGACAGCTCTCCCACACCCAGGGACCTACTGTGAGCCCTTGATTGTTCCACTAGGGTGGTGTGTGGTTTACCCAGGAGGGATGGGGTCTATGCACCAACACTCAGGCAGTCTGCTCTGTCTGGGGCTCTGATCTTGTACCTCCCGCTCCCGGGCAGCCCAAGACCTGGGACACTGGAGCTAAGGCAGAGATCGTGCCTGCCTGTTTCTCAGCGTGTAAAAGGGGAATATATACTCTTCCCAAGGTAGTTCTGAGCGGCAACACCCGCGGGTGCTTGGTTCCGAGAGCAACAGGAAACCCAGCTCCGCTTGGGGGCAACGGATGTGATACCCGTAGGGATTCTGCAGAGGCCTCGGCTGGAGGGGTGGACAAGGGAGGGAAAATTTGAGCTGCGGGCCTTGAAGTGTTAGAGAAGGGTACAGAGGCAGGACTGCCGCCTGTGTCGGGGTGCCCCCAGAGGTAAAGCTTTTTCTCTCCATCTCTGCTACTCCCCTCCCCTCTCTAGATCCCTCCCTTCTCTCTGCACCTCCTGTCCATCTGTCTCCCTCCACTTTTCCCCTTCTCCCCTCCTCCTCCCATCTTCTCCCTCCCTTGCTTCCCCACCTTCTCTCGCAGAACCCAGAGGATCGCTGGCCCTCCTGCGCATGCGCAGTTGGTGCCAGCTGGACCGAGGTTTGGAAGCTCCAGCTCCGAGCCGGGGATCGGCCCCAAAGGATTCTCAGCTCTGTTGCCCGGTAGGCCTTTGGCTCCTGCCTGGGGCTGGGGCCTCCGGCTGTGGAAGTGCAAGGTAGGGGGCTCACGGGAAAGTTCAAGGCGGCTGCGGGAGGGCGGTCCGCGTGTCACAGCCCGCGAGGGTGCGAGTCAGCGTGTGTTCAGCTGAATTGCTCGGGCCAGGCCCCTCTGCCCGCGCCACCTGCCCCGGCGCCCCGGCCACAGCTGTCCAGGGCCAGGTGTGCACCTGCCGCCTCTCGCCCCAGCCGGGCTCCCCTCAGTCCGCGGCTGGCGTCCCCTTCCCCTCTCCTGCCCGCAAGTCCTCTCCTCCCGGGCTTCCTCTCCTCGGCGGGCGGCTGGGGCTGGGGCTGGGGCTGGCCTCCGTGCGGGGCTGTAGCCCGCGTCCCCCACCCCGATTTCCCTGCCCCGTGACCCCGGGGCTGCCCTCCTCTCCTTTTCCCGCTCCCTCAGGACCAGCTCAGTGGCGTGGGCGCTGCTCCCCGGGCTGAGAGCCTCAGGCTGTAAATACCAGCTTCTCCTGGTGAAGTCGGCAAAATGGAGCGTCAGTGCTGAGGGCACTTCTGTCTCCTCCCTCAGTGTTTCTGCCGCAGGTAAATTCCTTGAACACTTTCAGGTGTTATGATGGCGGTGCTTGATGATGTCACGTGTTTATATAGTGAGAGGGATTACAGTGTTGAAAGCAGGGCTTGGTTCAGTTAAAAATGATCTGAAGGCATGAGGCTGTGACATCCTCCAGGCTTCCCTCTCCCAGGGTGAAATGTGTGAACGTCGATTTTAGAAAGATAGTTACAGTCCCTAAGTAGCCCAGCCCAGCTAGTGTGTGTTAACAGGAACAGCACCACCAGAGGGGTTGGAGACCTAGGGACATTGCAGTCCTAAATAGCTCCTGGCACAGTTTGGTTTGTTTTGGTTTTTTGTTTTTCTTAAATTGTGTGGCAGACTAGTTGTATAGAGGTGAAAATAATTGTCAAGAAATATTTTTTTCATATAACAGCTTTATTATGATATTGTTCACACACCGTGAAGTCCATCCATTTAAATGGTACAATTCAGCAGCTTTTAGCATATTCACAGTGGTGCAAGCATTATTATTCCAGAACGTTTTCATCACTTCAGAAAGAACAGTGGAAATCAATGACCTATCCACTCTTCCCCAGTGGTGGTTCTAAAGAAGTTTCTTGGCTTTTCCTGACCATAAATTAACTTGTTACATTCCATGAAAAGTCTGGTAGGCATTCTAATCAGAATTGCATTGAATCTGTCTATCAAAACAGGAAGAATTAATGTCTTTATGGCAAAAACTTCTTCTACCCTTGAATATATCTGAGACCCTATCTTTTCATCTGTCCAGAGCCTGGCCCATGGGAAGTCCTCACTAATTGTTGGGCTTGTGAATGATGAAATTCTATACATTGTTAGTTGCAATTGTAGCCTTTCACAGAAGAGAAAAGTAACCTCAGTGAAGCCAAGTGACTCTGATGTTCAGAAAGGTTGATAGTCAGTGCTGGAGTGATCCAGTGGACTTGCTGCTTGCAGCCAGAATTCTCCACCACCTACAGCTACAGGTATTACAGTGTTCTTTTATTTTTTTTAATGACTTACTTTTATTTTTCTAATTATTTTTTATTGAAGTGTAGTTAACTTACAATGTTAGATTCAGGTGACAGCAGAGATTCAGTTATTAACATATGCATATATATATACCTTTTAGATTGTTTTTAGTACAAATCATTACAAGAACTTGAATATAGTTCCCTGTGCTATATAGCAGGTCCTTGTCATTTATTTTATATTAATTAATGTGTATCTGTTAATCCCCCTTTTCCTGCCTGCTAACCACAGTTTGTTTCTATGCCCATGAGTCCATTTCTAGCAGCACCATTTTTCCTAGTTAATATATGCTGCTTGGCTGCTTTCAGTTTCAGTAATTCCATCTTATCTGTGGGAGCTTTTCTTCTGGTGGCCTTTATGTGGTTTGCACACGTGGTAATAGAGATCTGTATTTGGAGAAC